>NC_081561.1:117000748-117080308 GCF_022355385.1 Mustela nigripes
TTTTCAGGTGTTTGCAATCTTTAGATAAGCTATCTAGCTGATCTCCGGCTAGCTGAAGCAGTCTCAGCTTGCTACTTCTCCGCCATCTTGACTCCTCCCTCTCATTTTGTCATTTTTAATTGAAAAATATGACATTCTAAAGGAATAAAAATACTTTTATATTATAAAAATTATATGGAATGTAGTAAGAATAAGGATTAAAATTCTAATTTTAAAGTTTCAGCTTTTTTTTTGGAGATACATTCCTAATTTTGATGGCATAATTAATAGATACATGTCTTTTTGTAATGGGTAACTGAACTGTACCACACTGAAATTTAATATGATAGCTAGGAAAGACGTAATTTTTTTTTCTCTCTTAAAAGTAGATAATAATAATTTATCAACTTAATTACGTATTAGGACATTAGTCAAACACCCACCTCCCCTTACACAATAAGATTTCATTTCAAGAAGTACCAACAAGGGATGCCTGGGTGGCTCAGTTGGTTAAGCAGCAGCCTTCGGCTCGGGTCATGATCCCAGCGTCCTGGGATTGAGTCCCATATCGGGCTTCTTGCTCTGCAGGGAGCCTGCTTCTCCCTCTGACTCTGCCTGCCACTCTGTCTGCCTGTGCTTACTCTCTCTGATAAATAAATAAAATCTTAAAAAAAAAAAGTACCAACAAAATATTTTTCAATGAAGTAATATTAATTTGGGCTGGATTACATAATCATTTAGGTGAAAATTAACAATTGAAAATTCTGTTACCATCTACACTCTTAGAGTTGTCAAATTACCGGGTTTATCTTTAATGTGTTGTTCTAAATAATACAGTGCTCTCCCTAGTAACCATCTAATTGTGGATGTCTGACTGTGATTGCCTAATATAATGTATTAAAATGAAATGGGTTATTTCTCTCCATTCCTTTGCAAGTCCATTTGGTTTCCTATAATTGGGACCAAATTTTCCATCTGCCTTGGTCTTCCACAAATGATTTTAGAGCACTTAGAGTTAAAGCCATCATATTTCCCTGCTTTAAGTTTCTGCTACTGTAACCCTTGATTAAGTGTCAGGTTTTTGTTTTCATTGTTTTACCTTTTTTTTTTCTATTTACATTTTTGACAGCCTTCCCTCTCAGTTGAATACTGTTATCACTTTATTTTAATCCTCTCCTAAGCTGCCTATATTATCACCCCTGTGTGTCAGAACTCAGATTCCTACTCTTTATCCACTAATTGGCTTTTTACCCCAGCTTTCCTTGCCTGCTTTTTGTACATCTTATCCTTCTTACTCCATACAGCCTGTGCTCATACTCATGGCCCTGTCAGATCTTCTTACCTTGTGTCCAGAGAACTTTATTGATATTTTTCCTTCCATGCTCCCAAAAGTTTCTGTTAATATGGCATTCATTACATTATTTTTCTAGAATAAAAAGCACATTGTATTATTTTCAAACAACTTTTTTTTGAAGATATTTGTTTTGTGAAGTGAGCATCTTTTAAGTATACACATTGGTTTCAACAGCTGAGAAAATATATGTAATTCACAAACATTTATTTCATTTTATTCATTTCCTTTTATATTTTCCCGTTTGGTGAGGAAAGAATATATGCTTATTATTTTTTCAATGAGTGCTTTTCTGTTTAAATATGAATGTAGTCAAAATATTGTTGTAGGGCATTAAAATTCATACTTTACTTTTTAGTGAGTTGGAGCATGTGGCAAAATCAAAATGCAGGAAAATGAGCCAAGACAATATTCCTTGTGAAGCTTATATAGATAGAATGAGTAGTGAATTAGTTATTTTATTTATAATGTCTTTTTAATATACTGTAATAGGAGTATGTCTATGAATACATGTCAAATTATAGAAGAATATGTTAATATTATATACATGACTATTAAATTCAACTACCACTAAAAATCTCAAATCAGAAAGTTTGAAATCTATATTCTTATCTATGTAACCTTTAAAGTATATTGTCCTTTTCTTCACCATGATCTTGTTTTTTCCTTACTTGCACAGATTGAAATAGTCCTGGATTTCTATTACAAACTTACAGTTCAGAGAGTCTAATTTTATTAATTATCAATAATTTTCAAATATTTGACTTGGTAGAAAACATGTTACCAAGCATTTCACCAGAAAAATATTATCATAAGGATTCAAAACTAACAAGGATTTTAAGGATCATGAACTCTATGTACATAATAGTAAAATTATAGCTAAGGAGAATAAAAGCCTGGAGTATATTATCAAAGGGGAAGGAGAAAGTCTTAGGATGAAGACTAATTATCATACACTAGGTCAAGGTGTCTATAGATAAATTAACATACAAAGAAATAAAACCAGGCCCCATCATGTGCATTTCATGTGTTTCTAGTCTATAAATTGTGTTTTTAGGGTAACTGCATCAATCCAAAGTGGAGAAGTCAAATTAGTACTGATTTATAAGAAGGAGCCAAAAAGGAATTTTCTATAAAACACCGACTGAAATCATTAGAATCACCTAAATGAAAATAAAATTTACTAAGATATTTAAGGAAAAATAAATAAAAAGAAATAGACCAGAGTGCTGTCACTGTTACAAACAGTGCTTCTCTGCTAATACTTAAAAGGTTGAGTATGGTTAAAACCTATATAGATCAGTAAAACCTACATAAATGACATGTAATTTTTCTATAATTTCAATCAATGTAAATTCCCTAAAGTAAGGTATTTTTAAATTATACCTTAAGCATTTCCATGTGAACTTGATCTTCAAATGTATTTATGATGACTTTTACTTCATAATTGGAACATTTTTTTTCTCTTGTTTTCACTAAACTTTTGGACTGGAAACTCTGCAAGGGCAGGGAATAATTTTTGTCTCAGACAGTTCTATTCAGAGTTCAGTAGCCTATGCTGTCTTTGAGAACTCTCATTATACATAGAAATAGAATTTTAAATGGTTTATCAATAAATTAAGAGAGGGGGCCTAGAAATTACTGCAGGGTCTTTGAATCTCTGTTTCCCATCGTATCCAGTTACTTCTATCCAATGTGATAGTCACATGTCACTACTGAGAACTGAAACATGATTTGTCTGAAGTGAGATGTGCTATAAATTAAAATATACACTGAATTTTGAAAACATAGTATTAAAAGAATGAAAAGTACCTCATGAATCAATTTATTTATAAATTACTTATCTTAATTATATCTTGAAATAATGTTTGAGATATAGTGGATTAAAATATATGATTAAAATTAATATCACCTGTTTTCTTTTTCATGTGTTTTATGTGCCTGCCAGAATTTAAAATTACATATATGGCTTGCATTATGTATCTATTAGAAAGTATGGTTCCAAATGGTGCCAGATTTTCAAAACATCATTTAAATTCAATATATTCTGATTATCTCCCACCGATCAAGTATTAATTTAAGCTTTTTTGATTATTTTCATCTATATTTTGGCACAGGTTCTGATTCACGTGTCTCTAAATTTTCTTTTATTTATTTATTTATTTATTTATTTATCTTTCTAATAAATACTTTCTTAGATTTTAAAAAAGAATGCAGAAAAGGATCTAAATGAAAGCTATTTAGCATTATGGTCACAAAAGTATTAGTACTCCAAAGTTCATTTTAATCATTCTTTTTAAGCCATTTACACAATCAGTTCTTTCTGGAGCTGTGAACAGAGAAATGTTATTTATAACATTCTTATAATCTGCTTCCCTTATTCTTACTACTGAAGGTGGATGGTAAATGCAGTGGTCGAAGGGATTTGGCTAAAGGGAAGATAGGAGGAGATCACCCAGAGGTGCATTTAGTAGATTTGCAGCTGTGGATCATGAGGCCAGCGTGCTTGGGTAATATAAGGAAAATTCTTAAAATTGTCGTTTGGAATAGAGATAACTTCTCAAAGTCACAGAAGAGGAATCCAAATTCCATTGCCTCTCTCCTCAGAAATATTCCTCTGTTCAAGTTTCTTATTGAAAAGATACCTTTGGTGTCCATGTTTTTGTTATGAACTATCCTTCTCTTCATTGCTTTCTAGATAATTTGTTCTTCCCCTTTGATTTCCTTTTTTGATCCCAGGATTAGTGGGAACTGGACTTTTAAATTCTAAGTCTGTAAAATATTTTTTGGTATCTAGCATATAACTGGATTTTGCCTTTAAACTTGATCGGATGTTTTTGTTGTTTAATGAGAAAATTTAACCTGGCATTTGGTGAAATGACTGATATACTTTATACTTATTTATTCTTAACTTTTTCCCTATTTGTGATGCCATTTTAAGTTAGATATTTATTCTGCTTTGATCCCTTGCTGATACCTAAGAATTTTCATAATTTATTATTTCTGCTATCACAATAAAACCTGTATTTCTCTTCACGACTGTTTGAAAAATAAGATACCAAATAATTCCCTTCCCCACCAAGCTGTATTATTTCCTTCCTTGTTGTGCATTTCAAATGATGATTTTTATCATGGATATTAACAAAAAAGTAGGGTCTGTGTCATTCTCTCCTAAATTATTTTTTTCTAGTACTGAGAGAAGTTTTACAAATTTGTTTGGTCAAAAGAGGGTTAAGAAACAGTAGCTGTTCTAATATATCCATAACTCTTTTGGTCTTTTTAATCTTCCAGTTTCTTTTACAAACAGGTATTTTTCTTCTATGTGATATGCAAATTTCCCAGCTCCTAAGAGCAACTGGATAGGGATATGTGTTTCATCTTAAAACAAAGACTAAGAAAAAAATAATAATATGATGAAGTTATTCAAAGGATTTCAGAAACAGGTGTTCTAAGTCTACACTAATTGGATTTCAGTTAATTATTCCTTTTACTTTAGGGAATATAAGTAAGAAAAAAAAACTACCTGAAAAACTTCTCTGACATGCTAATTGCTCTAATAGTATCTATCCAACCTAGGCACCCCCCGCAAAAAAAATCCACCTTCATGTGACCAGAGTCTTAATTACCTTTTCATCTGTCGATTTTAAAGATAAAGTTTTCAGTCTTTCCATACCCTACATATTTTATTGTGTTATGGCATACTCTATTATTTCATCTTTATGTAAGTTTAATTTTCCTTTGCCAATGCAAAGAAAATATTTTTATACTTTAAAGATTAGATTTTGTACTAACCTTTGGAAGACCAAAACAAATCTCTCTTAGGCTTTAGGTCAAGGAGTCTGCTGCTGTTTGATTTTAGACAAATTGCTCATTCTCCCCTAATCTCATTTTCTTTCCTTGCAAACAGAAGAGTAATTCTTATACATTATGTGGTCATTAGCATTCCTCAATGTGTGGGTTGAACAGGCTACTGAAGGAATGAGAGTCTTGTTTTTGGACAGGGGATGAGTTCAGAATGTAAACTTCATGAAGACTTGAATTTTCCTGTTGTTTTTGTTTATCATTCTTTTCCCCACAGCATAGGATTATGCCTTGTGCATAGTTAAGATGTAATAAATATTTTCTGGATGAATCAATGACTAAATGAAAGAAAGAAAGAATGAATGAATGAATACATGAGAGATATACAGATGGAAGTCAGCATTGGGTGAATAGATCAAGATACTAGGTTATCTGAGAGTATGTAATTCTGACTTGTCTTTTACATATAAAGCAAAATTAGAATTATGGCCTCATAGTAAAGAAACTCTATTACCTTGATTTGTTAAGGTGGAGAGTTCAGTGGTTGAGTTCAATAACAACTCCTACTTGATATCTAAGAGTGATATATTAGTTTTAATTCCCTGCAATTAAGTATGTTCATGGAACATACTAAGTAGTTTAGCAAACATTAACTGAATGAATGAATGGATATTTATCATATGACTTCTCATTTCTCAATAAAAATGGGACCCATTCTTTATCCAAAGGTCTAAACTCTTAAGAGCTGCCACTATAGCAGGTTTTTGTAAGCTATCAGGGGCAAGATAAGCACAGCAACTCAAACATATTATATGGTTAGGAAATGTATGAAAAATATTTTATATTTCTTTGATTTCCTCTTCTGTGTCTTTATTAAAATATTTTTTATGAATTAATGTTTTCATATGATGAAAATAATTCAAATGGTGCAGAAGAATCCAAAATAAATAGAAAAGTCAACTTCCCGAAGCCTCCCGCTCTCAGAGGCAATCATTCTTAGTTTCTATTTTTAAATTATTTTGGTGGTTACCATTTTATTTTTAAATATTATCAATTTCATGGTTTATCATATTTTGTTAATATTTTTTGAGTTCTGGTAGGAAATGAATTTAGCACATTAGTTCCCTCCTCCTGTCCTGCTTTAATAATTAATGTTTTATAGTTACTATTTTATAGTAATTATTTTCACATTGCCAGAGTTTGATCTCTAACTATAACTAAATCTTCCAAACATGTGTATAAGTTGAATATAAATACAGCCTTTAATATAAAAGACATTTGTAATTCTATGCTCATATAATTTATTCAATGTTAGATCAAATGTTGGGCCTGGATGCATTGAGAAGAAAATCTCTGAAAAGAACAAGAGCTTTAGACCTTTGAGTTATTTTAAATTTTCTTCAGTACTTTTTGGTTATAGCTAACTACAACTTTTTCATATACCTTTTGTGACCAGCTTTTTTAGCCTTCTCCTTTTTGTTTTCCTGGAAAATACCCTGGAAAAATATTTCATTAGAGGTTGCCTAGGAGATATATTTTCTTGTTTATGCTAATAAAGCAATATTTTATTTTGCTCTGATGGTTGATTGATAGATTGGCTCAGGAACAAAATTTTCTGTCATGACTTTGAAGACATTAGTCTATTGTCTTCTAATACAAATTGTGTTTGTAAAAAATCTGATATCATTTTGAATCTGTTTATTAAGTAACCTTTTTTCTTCTTGGAAAGATTTTAGGTAATTTTTTTTTATCTTTAGAATATTGAAATTTAACCTGAATCTACCTAAGTGTGTACCCCCCTGACCTGACACCTTGACACACATTTAATATTTAATTCTGAAGACGTGTTTCTCTCTTAGTTTAGTAAACTTTTCTTTATTTTTTATTTCTTTGACTTTTCCTTCCCCCCATTATCTCTGTCCTCTACTCAGGGATGATTCCTTTGTGTGTGTGTGGGGGGGGGGAGGTCCTGTTAAATGACACTACTTCTTTTTTTTTAAATTTTTTCAATTTATTTATTTTCAGAAAAACAGTATTCATTATTTTTTCACACACCCAGTGCTCCATGCAATCTGTGCCCTCTACAATACCCACCACCTGGTACCCCAACCTCCCACACCCCCGCCACTTCAAACCAGATTGTTTTTCAGAGTCCATAGTCTCTAATGATTCACTTCCCCTTCCAATTTACCCAAACTCCCTTCTCCTCTCTAACACCCCTTGTCCTCCATGCTATTTGTTATGCTCCACAAATAAGTAAAACCATATGATAATTGACTCTCTCTGCTTGACTTATTTCACTCAGTATAATCTCTTCCAGTCCCATCCATGTTGCGACAAAAGTTGGATATTCATCCTTTCTGATGGAGGCATAATACTCCATAGTATATATGGACCACAGCTTCCTTATCCATTTGTCCATTGAAAGGCATCTTGGTTCTTTCCATAGTTTGGCGACCGTGGCCATTGGGGTACAGATGGCCCTTCTTTTCACGACATCTGTATCTTTGGGGTAAATACCCAGGAGTGCAATTGCAGGGTCATAGGGAAGTTCTATTTTTAATTTCTTGAGGAATCTCCACACTGTTCTCCAAAGAGGCTGCACCAACTTGCATTCCCACCAACAGTGTAAGAGGGTTCCCCTTTCTCCATATCCTCTCCAACACATGTTGTTTCCTGTTTTGTTAATTTTGGCCATTCTAACTGGTGTAAGGTGATATCTCAATGTGGTTTTAATTCGAATCTCCCTGAGGGCTAATGATGATGAACATTTTTTCATGTGTCTCATAGCCATTTGTATGTCTTGATGGGAGAAGTGTCTGTTCATATCTTCTTCCCATTTTTTGATATGTTTGCCTGTTTCATGTGTGTTGAGTTTGAGGAGTTTATTAGAGATCCTGGATCTCAACCTTTTGTCTGTACTATCATTTGCAAATATCTTCTCCCATTCCGAGGGAACATTCCTGAACCTCATCAAATCTATCTATGAAAGACCCACAGCAAATATCATCCTCAATGGGAAAAAGCTTGCAGCCTTCCCATTGAGATCAGGAACAAGACAAGGATGCCCACTTTCACCACTCTTGTTCAACATAGTATTAGAAGTCCTAGCAACAGCAATCAGACAACACAGAGAAATAATAGGTATCCAAATTGGTAATGAAGAAGTCAAACTCTCTCTCTTCGCAGATGACATGATTCTTTATATGGAAAACCCAAAAGGCTCCACCCCCAAACTACTAGAACTCATACAGCAATTCAGCAACATGGCAGGATACAAAGTCAATGTGCAGAAATCAGTGGCTTTCTTATACACTAACAATGAAAATATAGGAAGGGAAATTAGAGAATCGATTCCATTTACTATAGCACCAAGAACCATAAGCTACCTGGGAATAAACCTAACCAAAGAGGTAAAGGATCTGTACTCGAGGAACTACAGAACACTCATGAAAGAAATTGAAGAAGACACAAAAAGGTGGAAGATCATTCCATGCTCTTGGATTGGAAGAATAAATATTGTTAAAATGTCTATACTGCCTAGAGCAATATATACTTTTAATGCCATTCCGATCAAAATTCCACTGGTATTCTTCAAAGAGCTGGAGCAAATAATCCTAAAATTTGTATGGAATCAGAAGAGACCCCGAATCGCTAAGGAAATGTTGAAAAACAAAAATAAAGCTGGGGGCATCACGTTACCTGATTTCAAGCTTTATTACAAAGCTGTGATCACCAAGACAGCATGGTACTGGCATAAAAACAGACACATAGACCAGTGGAACAGAGTAGAGAGCCCAGATATGGACCCTCAACTCTATGGTCAATTAATCTTCGACAAAACAGGAAAAAATATGCAGTGGAAAAAAGACAGTCTCTTCAATAAATGGTGCTGGGAAAACTGGACAGCTATAAGTAGAAGAATGAAACTCGACCATTCTCTTACACCATACACAAAGATAAACTAGAAATGGATAAGAGACCTCAACGTGAGACAGGAACCCATCAGAATCCTAGAGGAGAACATAGGCAGTAATCTCTTCAATATCAGCCACAGCAACTTCTTTCAAGATATGTCTCCAAAGGCAAAGGAAACAAAAGCGAAAATAAACTTTTGGGACTTCATCAAAATCAAAAGCTTCTGAACAGCAAAGGAAACAGTCAAAAAACAAAGAGGCAACCCACGAAATGACACTACTTCTTTACACTTTGCTTCTGTTATGGAGATTTCCTTCTTTTGTCTTTCAAACTTCCCACTTGTTTCCTGGTGTAGCTGATGATATTATTTGGTCCATTCATTAAATTCCTTTTATATAATCATTTTTTTTTTAATTTTCTGAAACCCTTTCTTTATAATTGGTTCTTTGTCCTCATAGTCTGTTTTTTTTATGTAAAGAATGGAAAATCACTTCAACTCACTTTAATAATATGTATCATACTTGAAATAAATTGCTTCCATTTTTGAATTATTTTTTTCAGTGTGAGTGATACTGCATCTTTATCCTGGTCTTTCACTTTCATGCTTTTAGATTTTCTCTGACTTTGCTATGACAATCTACCTCAGTTTCTTTATTTAAAGGAGGGGGAGGGTTGTAACAAGGGTGTTGTGAGTGATGTGATAATTTAGTTTAGAATCACAGTCAATTATACATTTTTAAAGATATGTTTTATTTTGTCAGTAATATGATTATAATACTTTATTCTCCAGATTATAGTTTATTGATGCAGCTAGTATAATTCCACCTTGAACCTGACCTGTAGTATTTCATATTCCTATTGAATATTCAGAGGTCAGCAAACTTTTTCTGCAAATGAGTGGATAGTAAATATTTCTGGCATTGTGGGCCATGTGGTCTCTGTGGTAACTATTTGTCTTTGCTGTTACAACACAAAACTATAGACAATGCATAATCAGATGGATGTGGCTCTGTTCCAATAAAACTTTACTTACCAAGAGCAGGCAATGGGCCAGATTTGACCAGCAGACCATTGTTTGTCAATCCGTGGAATATATCATGTCATACTCAGCATGTTCTGTGGAATTACCATTGAGCTTGGGGTTGGGGCATAGTTTTTAATGTTGTTTACACATGTAATCTGAAGTAAGTAATTTTAACATCTCTAGGCTTCTTTTTTCTGAATACATAACATAAAGGAAATAAATTATTATTTAAACTTTTTAAAGCTCTAATATTCTATTCTGAAAACTAATAGAATCATTTCAATATAGAAATTTTAATGTTCTGTGTAAAATGACGATATATAATATAATGCATTGTAATTGACATTTTTGAGGGAGAGGATGAGTTTTAATATTTGGTTCAACATATCTATTTAAAATAAGTTTTAATGTTGCATTTGTTGATATTGTCCTCAGAAATAGTAACATACTGCTACATATGGAACTATACAATAAATAATGAAAATGTTTTAATGGGTGTTCAATTGTTTGAAAAATGAATTAGGAACATTTTTCTTCAGGTTTCTTTAATTAACTGAATAAGGTTTAAAGCAAGATGCCACTAGAACCTGTAAAATATTTATTGCTAAATATTAAAAAAATATAAATTTCAAAGGAAACTATAGTCCGAGTTACAATGGTAATTGCAAATGTCTTATTTGGTTCATAAATACAGCTTATTTTTGAACTATTATATAAATTTGAATCTTAGTTTTCTTTACACATTAATAATCAAAGGTATTGTACTTGCCTACCTACCATTTTTTTCTGGAGCATTTTAGAACAGAAGAAAACAAACATCTTTATTTTGAAATTTGAAGGCAATGCTTGATTTTTTTTTTCTTCAAGCAGCACAATTATTTTATTCCAAATATTTTTTAAAGATTGTATTTATTTATTCATTTGAGAGGGGGACAGGCAGGGGGAGAAGGAAAGAATCTCAAGCAGACTCTGCAGTCAGCACGAAGCTTGCTGTGGAGCTCAGTCTCACAACTCTGAGATCGTGACCTGAGCTGAAATCAAGAGTTGGACACTTAACCAACTGAGCCACCCAGGTGCTCCTGTTCCAAATACTTTTTACATGCTTAAATCTGTGATAGTTTATTTGTCATAGTCATCTATGTACGAAATAATAACTTATTTGTTTATTCCTTCCTTCCTTCATTCATTCATTCAGTCAGACAAGACATAGTTGTTAGTCCTAATGAAGAGAAGTGTTAAGATTCTGCCACCAGTCTCTGGGAGGAGTAAAAGTAAGGATAAGTAAACAGGCAGCATCATCATATTATACAGAATGCTATAATGCAGAGCTTGGTGAAGGATGCTATACAAGCAATTATGATGAAAGAAACATGGTGAGGTGACATGAGCTTAAGATACAAATAATGAATAGGAAGGGACTAGTTGAACATGAGTGAGATAGGCTTGAAGGGCACATGAAAACCAAATGAAATGGGAAAATATGACACAAATATGAGGATCTGCCTCATTGGACAGATGGATGTTTTCAGACTCAAGTCTGGAGATTTGGAAATGAATTCTAGCCATGAGGTGGTTAGGTGGAAAGAATATATGCTTTAAGGAAGGCCGGTCTAATTTGAAACCTGTTTTTCCTTTGGCTCTGTAACTTGAGTGTATTATTTAACTTCCTTGATTCTCAATTCCTTCACCTTCAAAATGGAGCAAATAATATTTACCTCAAAAGAATATTGTAAAGATTAAATGAGGTAGCCACATAGAGAAAATGCCTACCATGACTCCATAAAACTCAGTTACTTAGTCTTCATTTACTGGGAACATAGAAAATTGAAATGGTGTATGGCAGGGGGGTGGCTGGACTACAGAGTACCCAGAGTCTAGTGATATAAGGAATTTTATAGTTATCTTTCCTTTTTATCTCTTTCCCTCTCTCCCATCTTCATCCTGTTTCTCCTTTTTTTCCTTCCTTACTTATTTAGTTATTATATCTTCTGTATGAGAAGCAGTCAGTTTCTTGTTCGCAAGCTTTCCCTAGAATTAACTGGAAGATACTTCCAGCCTGTGATTCTGCAGCTCTCAATGTGGAGTGGACATGCCATAATTCTTAATTTTGATTAGAAAAGGAAATACAAAATGAGAGGATCTCTAAGCAGGACATGGACTACTACACTTGATTATCCAAATATAACACATTTCAAATAGGTTTTGAGCCCCTGTTTGTGAGGTGCAGTATCCACAAAGGACAGAAACATGACCTTAGGCAAAGAGCTCCATTGCATTGCTGCTATGTTCTTGTCATGGGACAGGCCCTGGCAAAGTTGAAGAAAATGGCAGTTTGGATTCCTCTGGGAGATATTGGAAGTGTCTCTTGAATAGCATTTAAATAGTAGCAAGTAGTGTTTACTACCATTTTGTGTTCTGTTGATTATTAAGTTATTGTTTTGCCGTATCTGACCCATCCTTCTATCTTCAGCTTCATATATATTCTTTTAATTCTTTTAAATTAAATACTAATGTAAATAATTAGGTTAAGGGATATCATAATGATTCTTAAAGTACAACACTAACATTGTTTACCTCTTAAAACTCAAAAAGATTTATATTTGGATAATTCTAAATATCCAAACTCTGTACAAACTAAATGTTCACATTTGGGGCCTTTAGCTTTAACCCAATATGCAGCTTTGTATATATGTATAATTTTTTAAACTACAACTTCAAAGTTCACTTATATTTCCAAGTCAAATATCTCCAATAAGAAATTATAAGTTGTGCTGCATTCATTGTTTAACTTTTCAGTTTTATATTTATGATGGTATTATAATTAATGTAATTGATGCATAGACAAATTTATTTTTACAAAGTGAGAATTATAAACATCAATTTTATTAATCATATTCTTTTGTCATTTTTATTTGCAGATTTTTTAAGCTTGCTTATAATTTCCATTTTTAAAAATTCTTCAATATATTGTTCACCTTGAGTCACCTAAATACTTTAACTACTTGTTTTTTATGCTCTGATGCTTTACAAATATACTTTGGCTTAAGACAAAAACTACAAGATATGAATTGAAGGGTTCATTATTTCTGGTCTTCTCAGTTGGTACAATTTGGAAAATAGTTACAAGTAAAAGAAAATTCTTGTATTCTGTGAAATTAAAAAGCACTTTATTTTGTTGAAAAAGCAAGTTAAAATAGCTTTAGTGGTACATAAAAATATACTTAATTTCCTGGGAGTATTTCCAGGATTCTTTTTAACCCATTCTTCAAAACAGTCATATTTATTTCAATAAAAGACAGTGATCACATAGGGACAAGAATTTTGCTCAAAAAATTTGTATATTTCATACATTCTACTTGTGAAATATAGTAGGGAAAATATTTATGAGCACCATAAGATAGGAAGCTGAAACTGCAATCATTTCTAAATGAAAATTATGTGACAGTTCATCAGTATTTAATGCTAACATTGGGTGTTGGAGGCATGAAGAATTTAGCAGCTATTTATCATAACCCTGTGTGTGGTTAGTTCTCTGATATGCTTTTTTTTTTTTTTTTTTTTTTTTTTTTTTAAGTAGAACATTGTTTACTTGAACTACACTTCAGTTTGAGATAGTAAATAAGTGGGGATGACAAAAGAGGATTTGTTTTTGTTGTTTGGTGTGTATGTGCTGTTGTTGTTGTTCCCATTCCTGTGAAAAGTAGCCTGCCACACCTCTCACGGGTTTAGTTTTTAATCCACACTCCCACAAGCCATGGCTGGGCTCCTGCACCAGATGCAGGTGTCCCCTTGTGCTGTCAGCCAGGAATGATTAATGAGGATTTGCCCCTACTGAAAGCAGTCTTTGGAGCATTGTTCAGGGCATCTGTGGAACTGTCGGGGGAGACAAGGACACAAGTGAACAACCAATTATTTGGCCATCACTGAGGCAGCATGAAAAAGACATCAAATTGGACAGAAAAGCAATGCCTTTGTTTGGGGATCAAATATTATTTTTTAGGTGTTAATAGTAATATAGAAATTTTACCTCATTTTAGAGAATACTGGTGAAATCTAGACTTTTAACCAAAAGTAGTTTTCCTTTTTCCTTTAAAGCTAATTGAATTCTTTATAAGTAGTAGAATAGAAATAAAGCATCACCAAATTGATTCTTAAGTGGTCGCCTATTGTATAAAGATATATCGTTTTGCTCGGCTAACACTGAAAACAAGGACTGAGTATGCAGTGGGTAGGAGGGCCCACCACACAGAATTACTAATTGTTGGTCATAGTTGACAGGGACTGGGGTTTTACAAGTGACCAGAGGGACAGAAACATTGTACTGGAATGCTGAAGCAGAAAATGAAAAACAAAAACAAAACCAAAAAAAAACCCCAAACCATCCAAACCTGTGAAACATTTCCAAGTCAAGGTTCTGCATATGTGTTTCCTTCTTTTCCCAGTATAAGATCTACGTATACTTAGGTCTTAGTAAGGAAGGATGTTCAGACTGCTACCTTCTTATAATAGGTCTGTGACTTAAATAAAAAATGTAAATGCTAAAAAGTATTATATATTTTGAATCCAATTCAAATGTGGATTAAGAAGTCCTTTCAGTAAAATACTTTCTTTTATGCTCTGGCCTTTCAGGCCTGTTGTCTTTAGGGTATTAAGAATTAAAAGCTAAGCCTTGAAACCTCTAAAATCTTCAAGGAGCAGATAATGATGTTTTAATATAGAAAAAGTAATGGTCAGTAACAACTTGAACAAATGTCTCCCGCATAACAACAAAAACCTACTTAACATTTTTTTTTTCAGGTTAACACTTTTGTATTTTTTTTTTTTAATTTTGGAAAAGGACTTAAATCACTGAGTAATTAGAAATACCATCAATATTAGAAGTGGTCAACTAAGTAGTTATAAAACAAGTGTCTGAAAAGACACTGCTTTTATAAGTGATTTCTGGGAGAATAACTTGCTTTGTAGTTCTTAAGCAATTTTTCCCCATACCTGCAGTGGCCTAGCTGTTCACTGATTTATATTTGCTTGGTCAATTCTAGGATTATATAATTTTTTTTTGTGCTTCTCAAGCCAATCAGAATTTTCCTTATTTTATTGTTCAAATATATGATAAAGAATACATAATATTTCTCATAGTCAAAAATCAGCCCATTTAGATAGCTTCATAAAATGGGCAAATGGGCAATGCCAAAATCATGAGGATCATTTAAGGTTATTACGACTAGCAGCTTTGACTTGAACTGGCTGAATAGATAAATCCAAACCTAAGTGGACACTAATATTGCCTCCTTTCAATATTATGAAAATAGCTGTTTCAAACTATCTCCCATTTACTACTCAATTAAAATTGGCTTTGTCAGAGAGATAGCGCAACTCAATTATTTTTTAATTAATAATCCTTTTTTTAAGTTTGTTAGCCGATTCCCTAGGCTTGTGAATATGGGTCGAGTCTGTGGGCAAATGATACAGTTTCTGTAAGTGGAGTATAATTTTTCACAGGCAAATTCTGTTCCAAATTTTGAAACTTTTGAAATCATTTTGTTAGAACTAACTCTTCGTTGGTATATGGACAGTCTTAGAGATTTAATCTTATCTCTTTCCTCTTATCCCCCCCCCCCCCCACTTTGGTAACTCAAGTCAACAAGTTGGTGTTATCTTGTTTATCATTTAGTCATTAAAATCATTTTGAATGACTTTGAGCCAAGGTAGATTCCCAGGGAAGACTACTGATTGCACTTTATTGTTTGTGAGCCACTAATGGTGATTTTAGTACGGTGTTCCAAACATTCGGTCATTAAGAATTACATTTGAAGGGCACCTGGGTGGCTCAGTTGGTTAAGCATCTGCATTCAGCTGAGTTCATGATCTTAGGGTGCTGGGATGGAGCCCTGCATCAGACTCCCTGCTTATTGGGGATTCTGCTTTTCCCTGTGCTTCTGCCCCTCTGCTGCCCCACGTGTGATTTCTCTCTTTCACTCTCAAACAAATAAATGAAATGAAATCTTTAAAAAAAAAAAGAATTACATTTTGATCTAGACTGTTTATAATAAGTATGTCACGGGCAAAGCAAATGCTAACACTATATACTACTTCTTGCTTCTCTTTACTGATAATATTTAAACTTGAATTGGTGTGCCATATTTTTTCTCCACATCATACTCAGTTTCTCTAGCCACTCTCAATTTTCTAAGAGTTTGCAAATTGTTCACTGTTTCCCACAGTTCTCTTTTGGGTATTGATGTTAAGCTGTCATGACTCAAGCTTTCCTGAGGTACTCTGTTATAAAAACCTCAGTTCAGAAGACTCAAGAACTTCTTACTCTGTGTATTCTGAGCAGATTTCTAATTTTAATTCTTAGTAGAGGTTTGGAATTCTGAGTTTGCCATATTGTTTAGGCCTAAGAATCATTTGAAGAAACAGTGTTGTCAATATTTGTCTCCTTAGATGAGGAACATTTATGGTTGCCAGATAAGATTCATGATGATCAGGTAAATTTGAACTTCAGATAAGCAATGAATTATTTTTACTATAAATATATCCAAGTTATTGCATGGGGTATACTTATCCTAAAAATTTATTCATTGTTTATCTGAAATTCAAATTTAACTAAATATTCTTTATTTTTATTAGCAAAAGCACACTATTCTAAGTAAAGCCAAAATGTTTAAAAAGTGTGTGTCTCTAACCTGTGTATCTTTCTGGAGATATGAGCTTTCAGGTTCTGCCCTAACATTTCATATAACAGCCATTTTTTTTTTCCCATTTCCACATTGGTAGTAAGCCCCCAATTGCCTTATTGAAATGTTGTGAAGATAATTTTAACTTAAAAAACTTTACCTTAGACATCCAGAATTTTTTGACAGCAAGTCAGATATAAGTAAAAGGTAGTATAGTGATACCCTAAAGACCAATTAAAGGTCTTTTGAGCTTGGTGAATTCAACCAGCTTGAATTGAAAGAAACACAGATTTGCCATCTAGAAGAGTGTGCAATGATTTCCATCATTTATAATGAATTGCATGAGAAAGGAAATAAGTTTACTCTTGACAGAAAATTTAACTTCCTTACAGACAGCAAAAGTTGAAAGGAAGTTCTGAAGTTCAAAAAGTTGGGCAGAGAAAGGGACAGGGATCTGAATGAAAAGTGCCTAATTCAAATTTTGTATGCAAAACTCTAATTAGGTAAGAAACTTCAGCATTTACAACTGATGTCAGAGGAGTTGTCAGAGTCCAGGTGCCTAGCTTGGCCTTAATTGCTTTTTTTTTTTTTTTTAAACATTACTTTAAAAATGTTGATGATGTAGTTGCTTAACTGTTGAGCTCTCATCATGTGCCACTTTTTAAATGACGAAAGGTAAGCAGAATTTAGTCTCAAATTCTTCTCTCAGAAGTTTTCAATAGCAATATAAGTTTAGTTGGACTTTTGCCTCATAGTTTCATGGTTATTGTACTAAGGTTTAAGCTATAATATAAAGTTGAGAGTATGCTAGGTGCTGGAATGAGAACTATTTTAAGCCTTTAGACATAAACAAGGAACTGATCTATCAAACATAGTTTAATAGATATCATTGAATCTGTTTTCTAACTAAAACATGAAACTATATGGGACAAAGAAAAATTTGTTTCATTGTCTATAACAGAGAATCTAATTTAATTTCTTGTCCTCCAAGAAATAGAAATATTAGAATAAGATTTTTAGTCTCCAAGTTTTATTTTGCTTTAATTGTTACATGTGATAGATACAGGAAGAATACTTTAGAAGAACTTTGAACTCATTTTCACTTAAGATCATTTGATATACCTTTAATGAGATGTTAGCACAAGTACAAAATACGATGATTTTAAAATCACGTTTTTACTGATTTCCTATTGTGTTATATGAGAGGTATTATAATAGGTGCTATATGGGCTATGGGTTATTAAGATATGTTAAGCTATGAACTATTTAAAAAGTATTAGTAGGATAAAACTATTTAAAAGTATTTACTATAATTATATGTAAGTACGAAGAATAAGTACAAAGGCGCCACCAGAGAGCCCAAGCACTGACTGGCTTCATGGGGAAAATTATACCCATCAGATGGAAAATCTCTTATTCTTAGTTCCATCTGCATATACCTGCATTCTCATTCCTGTTTCCTCTCTCATTCCTTAGCAAACGTGATCTCTCTATCTTGGGCCAATTTCCTGACCTGGATCTTGGATTATTTTTCTGACTGCTCAGAGTTCTTGCTGTAGTAGTCATCCCTTCCATTTCCTGTATCTTCTACATTTCTTCATCAACTGCTCACCACAAGTACTCACATATACTTAAATCTCTGCAATCTTAAAAGAGAACAGTTTTGAGGAGCCTGGGTGGTTCAGTTGACAAGCATCTGACTCTTGATTTCTTGACTGGTGGTTTTAAAGAAAGAAAATGGAAACTAAGAAGAAATTATGAATGAAATAGTATACATAAGAATTAAAACTATGAAGTAGCATGAAATCTTAACCCACGACAATAATATAAGTAACCTATAGTAACTAAAAGATAAGAGAATAAACAATTTTCTCAAAAATTGGGGAAGATTATGAATGAGATTAGAGACAAAAACGTTTTAAAGTTTATATCCTTAGTTCTAATGCTTAAATGCTGAAGATACATGACATTGTCTTTTTTGACTGATTTGTTGAAAAGATGATCAGATATCAAAAGAGGGGCACCCGGGTGCCTCAGCTGGTTAAGCATCTGCCTTCGGCTCAGGTCATGATCTTTGATCTTGGGGTCCTGGGATTGAGCCCCATGTTGGGCTTTTTGCTCAGAGGGGAGTCTGCTGGCTCTCGCTCTCCCTGTGCCCCTCTATGCCTAAAACAAATACATACATCTTTAAAAAAAATAAGAAATTTCTGCTTAGACCACACCTGCAAATATGCCCTGTTTCTTCCTATTAAAGGCTACAAATTTTGAAAAAGTTGTCTCTTTTTCACTTTGTACTTTTCAGTTTATTATTTATTTCTTCAAGACCAATGGGAAACTGCTTTCACTCTGGTCTTCCTCGGGAAGGCTTCCTTGGAGATAATTGCAAATAGATATTTTCAACTTTATATTTGTTGACCCGTGGATCGATTTAACTTTGTTGATTACATTCCCATTGGCTTTGAAAATGCGTACCTACTCCTTTTCTCAGGCTTCTTTCTCTTTTACCTTTAAGTGTTGATACTCCTTAGGATTGTGACTTGGAGACTCTCTCACCGACAATCATCCTGGGAATCCTCATTTACTCCTGAGTATTGAAGACCATCTTTAGACTGAAGACTTTTATCAATTTCTCTAGTTCAGACCTCTCTGCTGATCTCCATCTCTAGAAATAAAATGTTTTTCTAAGCATCTTCATTTAATTATCTTTTAGACATCTCAAACTCACCATGTGTGCTACTTAACTTCTTTCCTGAATTACTTAAACATACTCTTAAACTGACACCTAGCCCACAGCCTTGGCACCCTCCAGTCTGCTCTCCACACATCAGCCATAGTAATCAAACATAAATCTGGCCCTATCACTTCTTTAATCTGCCCCACACGAAATCCATCACTGACTTCTGAATCCTAAGGATAAAGTCCAAACTCTGTCTTTTCTCAGTCCCTCTAATACTTTTTGCCTATTCTGTGTAGGCTTTATCCTTTGCCTCATCTCCCTCATACTCTGTGCTGTACCTATACTGAATATTTCCCTTATCTGCTCTTCAGGTGCATTCTACGATTTTTTTTTTCACTTGGTTATCATACTTAGAATTATCTCTGCCTAGAACATTCCTCCTTCCTTTTTGTCTCAATCATTCTTTAAATCTCATTTAAGTTGAGATATTCCTGTCTCTTAAAAAACCTTTTGTGACTCCTACGACCAAGACTGGATTGTACATCCTAGCTTTGTGTTCTCACAGCAGCTCATATTATCTCAGGACAGCATTTGGAGGCTTTATTATGACAACTTTCTCACTTGTCTGTGAGACAAATAAATTTCCAGTATAACTCAGGGGACACAACTGAAGCATTAGGACTGACTGAAATTTTTCCAGAGACCAAAAATAATGTCAAATTCAGTGTAGTTAAGATTACATAATATATCTCTATTATATAATACATAATATAATATATATTATATACAATATATATTATACATAATATATACATAATGTATATTATATAGTATAATATATTATTGCATAATATTTTACTGTATTATATCATTTATTCATAAAAATATTCATTTAGAATAGTATAGAAATGGTTAAGAGGGCAGAGACTGGGGCTAGACGCCATGGGCTGAATTTAAATCCCAGCCCTACCTGTGTGATTTATCATCAGGTTGCCTAAACTCAGTTTTGTCTGTCTCTTATTCATAAACTAGGAATAATAATAATAGTACCTACTTTATAGGAATGTTGAATTATATTAAACGTAAAACAGTTAAGACTGTAACTGGCTCACAATGAGTACTCTGCAAGTATTTGTTATTGAGCACTGCTAGGTAAAGTGCATATAGTGTCAAAATCATGTAGCATCTGTCATCATTTAATTTATAGTTAGTTCCATGAGACACACACTTAATAATGGCACACTTAAGCAAAAAAATATTAGTTATATCCTCTCTGGAAGTCTCTAACACATTTCTTATCCTCATCCCAACCTTAGCATGTGATATCTGGGGTCTTTCAAAACTACAGTAGAATTTTATAGTTTCATTGGAAATTATTTTGATACACACAATCATTTTACCTCCAGCATTCTTGGATGTCCTTAGGCTTCACAAATTTGTCTCACAGTCACTTCATAGCCTCTTTTTAGGAAGACCTACTTCAGGGAAATACTTTCCACTTCATCTTTTCCCTGGAAGCAATAGTTAATCTGTCAAGTTTGTCTTCCCTCAGAGCCACCACCAATCTATACTGCACCTTTTTGCAAATTATAATAAAATTCTCTCTCTGGCTGGCTGGAAGAGTTAGAACAAAGTTGCTCTTCTGAGTAAGGAGGGGCTTCCTGGCCATACAAAATTAAGGAACATATTAAGACAAATGTGTCTGAGGAGAACACAGGGCAGTTTCAGAGAACAAGACAGAGAAGAATGAGCTAGATTTAATTTCTAGTGTACCTTCCTAATAGGATGATATTGTTCAGGGCACAAAATTCCCATCATATGCAGGAGCCCTACTTCACACTGTGAGCCTGTTTGCTTCCTCCACTCCATGTGACCTAAACTTCTTGCTTGCCCAGGGTCAACTTCAGAAGCAAGCTTTTCATGCTCTGGGTGTTTCCTCAGGTTCCTCCAACACCTTTCTATGTCTCATGTTTTCAGAACTCTGGCCCTTTGCTTTCTATGGTGACAGCCTTGGTCTGTTCTACCCTGCAGAATAGCAGAGTTAGATATTTAAGAAAAGAAGTCTCAAGGTCATTTTATATTAGCTTGAGTAAGTAACTGCTAGATATTTAAGGCATTTTGAAAGCTTTTTATTGGCTCATATTATTGATATCATCCAGGATGAAGTTGACAGTTTCAGAGTCTCTGCTGAAATCTCTAGATATCTCTGGTGAGTCTTGAATCTCCCATGCTGAGTGAAGGCAGATAGACTTGGCATATCAATATTGATGATTAAACACCTGAAAATAATGGGGAATAGAATTAATAAACATATATTTTATATGTTGAATATGTCAGATTTGGAAAATAATAGTAAATAGTTCTTTAAAAATCTATTCATTTATCATTTATAAAGTACTTTTTTATGCTTTATCTTCCTCAGTGTTCAAAGTAATCCTGTGGGAGAGGCAAATCAGGCATTATTATTGTATAATGCAAAGATGCTTTTTAAACATCTACATTGGTCTATTAAATAGAAAATATGAGATAGTCTGTCACCAAACACTGAATCTCTAGGGAGGAGAAAATTAATTCTAATAGAATTTTAATAATTTGTTGGTTTTTATTCACCAGAAATTACTTTCCTAAAATCTAAATAAATGTGCAGAAGACAAGAATAATTTACCTTTGAGCATCCCAAAGAAACAAATTTAAAGCAAAAATAATCAAGATATGATAGTATTTCACTTTAGAGCAGTGATATTGGCTCTTTCTTGTCTAGTTCTGAATCTGAGCTAATAAGGGATAGGAATTCAGAACTAACAGTTCAAAAAAATATTTAAAAAGATGCTTTGTCATTTTGTTAGTAGTAGCTACTAGTGATTTGAAGGCCTCTATTTTGCTAAACAAACAAACAAACAAACAAACACTAACCCTGTCCTTTTGGTTTTCAATGAGCATTAGTACTTTACAATAGACTAGACATTACTGTAAGAAGAAACTTCAGTTAATGGCTACATAAAGATTTTCAGTGTATTCTCTTCTGGGGAAGATATCTCAGTGATGGTTCAATTCATGCTGAAAGTTGGTGGGCATTCTCAACCTGGTAGGTATTTATGCAAATTTTAAAACAGCATTATACCAGAATAGTTCAGCAACTCTTAAGTTTTAGTTATACATAAAAATAGAAGCTAAGTTACTTTTCTTTTGAATCCTTTTTTAACAGATTTAATTTATGTATTTGAGAGAGAGAAAGCAAGCACAAGCAGCGGGGAGGAACAGAGGGGAAGCAGGTTCTCCACTGAGCAGGAAGCCTGATGTGAGCCTCAATCCCATGATTCTGGTATCATGACCTAAGCCTAAATCAGACGCTTAACCAACTAAACCACCCAGGCACCCCAAAGCTAAGTAACCTAAGAGCATTCCTATAAGGCAATACCCTCATTTCATATAATTTACAGACATCTAAAGAAGAAACAGGAGGAAATATATATATATATATATATATATATTATATAATATATAATATTATAAATGTAAAAAATATAAATATAAAATTATAAATGTAAAAAATACATACATTTGGGGTGGAGAGAGAATCTCAAAGAGGCTGCACACCCAGTGCAGAGCATGTGGGTCTCGATGCCACAATCCTGAGATCATGACCTGAGCCAAAATCAAGAGTCAGATGTTGAATGAGCCACCCAGGCACCCCTCTAATTTTATATGAGACAATTTGTTTTAAATTTTTTTCTTCTGCTTTTCTTCCTTGTTTTTTGGAAGGTGAGAATAGTAGTGAAGTAATTAATGGATGCTCTTGAATATATTCAGAAAATATATCTTTGATCTGGATTATTGTGAAAACTTAATTTTTTCTAACATGATAATTACAAACCACATTGTATTTTTGAGTGCAAAGTAGTTACATACAGAAGGTGAATGTATAAACATCGCTCAAGTTATTCAATATTCCAGGACCCTGGATATTATGAACATGTTGAGTGTTCTCTCAGTTTTGTGTTTCACTATAAAATGTAAGAAAACATTTTCTTAAATGTTGGTAGTTGAGAATTCCTAGAATACAAGGTAACAACCATACAATTCTGAAAACTCTTTGGAATTTTTGTTTGTTTGTTTATGATCTCCCCTATTCATTGTGCTATAGCCATATCATAAATTCCTTGATCTTGAAACAAATATGTTTTAGAAAAAGAAGTATAGATATGGAAAAATTCAGTAAGACTCTCCTATTAAGTCTTTTGAGGTACGTTCATAGCAGACTTTTTCCTTAGAGCTTTTTACCTTTGTGTAAGACATTTATTTAAAGATTCTTCGGAACTCCCTTGAAATTTGACCTAAGAAATACTGTTGGTAACCCTGGAGAATCAGAGCTCTGAACTTTGAGACAGGTCACGCTGTCTCAGAGTCATAGGCTTAAAAGAACATGATTGCCTGGAGGGACACCAGGCATTTTCTTCCTCCTCACTGCTTCTTAACCTCATGTCCTCAAGGAGGAGTTCTGAGACTGTCGATAGTCATCATAGCTCATGGGTCCAAGCCTTCCTACTTAAAGAATTCTCATTATTTCAAGGGCTTTTTAATCAGTAAACAGTAGAAGACAATTACTGTATAGATTGTTTTAATTAGTTTATTTGATGCCCAGAGCATGTAAATTTGCAACCAGGTTGTTTCTGCTAGCTATAGAATCATAAATTAATGGCAATGTTCTGGACAGAAGAGATGATGCTTTGTGCATGCTAACCTCTTAATACAAGTCTAATGGATTAGGAAGAAGATTGACATTCATGGAGCCTTTTACTAAAATAAGCTTCTCATACCTGGACATTTTTTTGGTCATCATCAACCATAATTTATTCCCTCACCCCCATTTTTATAGCATATTTCTGGTTTTTCATTTACTGACCTGACTGGGGATATTGAGGTATAGAACTACCTATAATCTGTATATTTGTAGGTTGAATAAAATTCACATATTCTCTATGCTGTCTTGATAACTTAACAAAACATCCTTCATCAAATTAAGAACAATTTCTGAGGGACAGAGGACCTTAATTTAAAAAGATGTTTCCATATTTTCTGGTAGGCATATTCAATGACTTTTAAATTATGTCTCCAACTTGTTGATCTTGTGGGCCACTCACTTTTCTAGTCATCCCCACTTTTTACTTGCTCCTTCAGTCGTGAAGCAAAAAATCCCCACACATTTTCTCCTTCAGAAATGCTGTTCTACGAATGCAAATTAGTTTGAGATAAAACAAACAAACAAAGAAACAGGAGGAAACAAAGAAAGTGAATCTTTAGAGCCTTTGACTGGTTGCTTGAGCATTGTTCAACAAGTAGACATAGTCACTTTATTCCCACCATGATTTCTAGAAGTCCTGACAAGAGCCATCCACATTCTTTTGTGTGTGACTAGTGGCACATTTGTGAGATGACCAGTGGGGGTTACGGCAATGACTACAAACAGTTTTCTTTTTGTGAAGTTAAGGGGCACATATGGGGATTGAACAAGCTTAACATTCTTCTGGGGTCCTTCATCTTGCCTGGCCATAGATTTGAAAAATTGCCATTGTGATTAGAGTCAATATTTTTTTCTTTAGCATTTCTTTCTTTTATATAACACATTGCCATTTGTAGAAGACACCAGGCATGAATTAAATTTGGTTTGAGGGTGAAATTAGACCATGAAGTCTTTGCTGATAATTTGTAATTTTAATTTCATGCCCCCTTACCTCCCACACCATTCCAAACTTCTTCCTAATCATTAATATATGGTGTCCCTAATGATGTGATTGATGTCAGCCAATATAAGAATAGTTTGTATGGGATCATAATTTGTTTACAATAGAAAATAAGATAATTAACTCAATTCTTCAGCGTCAATACCAAAATGAAAGCCATACTGAAATTCTAAACGGTACATGGTAAACATCTCTGAAGATCCTGTTTCTACCGGATCTGCTTTTTCTTTCTGACTCTTAGTTTCAATGAAAATGAAGAAATTCTACTTAGCGCAATAGTTTTAATCATGTAGAACAATAAATAATAGTACCAAAGGAATGCAAAAACAAATTTTTCATAATATTAATTGGGGTTAAGTCCAAATTTGAACAAGATAGACCTCTTTATTTATTATTAGTAGTATTATTTTTAACTACTTACTCACAAGCTAATGCTTAAGCTGGATCAACTTTCACTGTATTGATACTAGTGTTTGCAAAAGCCATGTATAGATCTTCTTTTAAATTGAGAATGAAGGAAGTCTGCACTGTTTTAATATCTAAGATGACTGAATTTAGCTGACATTACTTTAATTTGGAAGCAAACTTGTAAAACTCATTGTAAAGCACAGCACCCATCTTCTTGTGCTGATTGGTTTGCAAATGGTCTATGTAGTCAATGTCAGAAGACCTGTTCACCTACCCACCCACTCCCTTTAAAATTTTTTGATTATCTGTGAATCTTTGGACTAATTGAGTTCTTACTGTGTGATATACATTGTCCCCAAAACTTTAAATGCATTATGTCATTCATTTCCATAGACACCATGAAGTAGATGTTTTCCCCATTTTTCAGATGAAAATACCAAATTTGGAATTGTTAATATTAAGGTTAACTTACCTAAGACCATGTAGTTGGTGAGTAAAAGACTCAGTGTCTGGGACTTTAAAATATCTTTGCTCGTTTGCTGTGTTGTTGCTTATCTTTGTTTCTTCAGATATTTAAAATCTTATTTTAGTTTTTCTTCCCCTTATAATAATATTATGGACTTCTTAGGATTGTGGTAGAGCACTGGATAGATAGAGAATTGTGATTATTTATTTATTTATGTATAAAATGAAAGAGCTGAATTTGATTATTCTCACATATCTACTAGTCCCTAAAGCGATAACTGCAAGAAATAGAGAATTTCAGCCAAGCAAGAGTTTCTCTGCGAGAGGCGTGGTAACATTTATGGAGTCTGGAAAAGAGAGTTAGATAACAGGGGCAAAGAAAACATTTTAGCAGGCAAACAATAGGAGGACTGAGAAAAAGGTGGCAGTTCTACATGAAATTCAAGGAATTAGAAAGCTTTCTACTTAAAACATCAGTAAACATTTAGTGGAATGTATTTTCTCATTATTTTTATTATAATGAAAAATAAAATCCAGAGTCTTTTAATAGGCATTCAGGATGCACTGCCTCCTTGACACAGAGTTAATAGCTTGTGCTGAGAGACTGGCTGCCATGATCCTGTGTGGTTCGTCGAATCAGGAGTATGTTTGGTTTCATCACTTACTAAATTAAATCTCTCTGTTCTGGATACCAGAAAGTAGGTTATCATTGATAATCCATTATTATGACATTCAAGTGATATTGCAGGGAGGGACAGTTTTATAAACAAATTTAAAAAGATAAATAAGGACAAACACCATAGTAGAAAATATTATCATTAGGTAACAAAGGAGATGGCTTTGTACCTTGGATATGTGTAGTAGGACCATTATCATTGTAGGAATGTGCTGAGAGAAGCTTTTGGCATGCTAAAAATATACTACTTTAATAATAATCCATGCATAAAGGACCATGAAAGAAGATATGGCAGAGACCTAATGAATGCTGGATCTTCTCCATACTTACCATTTGTACACAAAAAAATTAAATTAAAATATTAAATTATAATGTTTTAAAAAGCAAAATCTGTAATATTAAGATGAACTTTGAATCATATAAATGTGAAATTTTTTATTTAAAATGTGTTTCATTTTATTTATATTCAAAACAGATGCATGATTGTAAATACAGGGTGGTTGTAATATTCTAAGCACATATTTTAGGGACTTCCTCCCTTTTCCAAATCTCACTCAAGTGGAACATACACTCATTTCTGTAACAAAAATTCTTTCTACTCTATTGGCAAAATGAATAGCATCAACTCAAAATATTTAAAAATTTAGTCACATCCACATCCTGCAGCCTATAAGGAGCTTTCACGCTTTTGGGCTCGCTTTAGATCTTTAATACCCTTTCCTTTTGTGTCAAGGAGCTCACGAGGCGTAAAGAAGCACTGATAAACCCACTTAGATCCCTTCCTGGGCCGTCACCTCTCGCTGCCAAGCGGCTTTAGGTGGTAACTGATCTGTGACAGGCTGCCAGTCAAACAGAGCATTTCTGAAAGCTGACACAAAAGACTGAACGCTGGAGAATGGATAGGAAAAATAAGAAAAGGACCCAAACTGTATCAGTGCCCCCCACTCCATCTCAGTCTGTTCCTCTTCGCTACCGCCCCCACCCTCTGGCCCACCCCTATCCTCCCTAACCTTTTTTGGTTGGTTTTTCTCTCTTTTCTTTTCTCATTCTCTTCCCTCCCAACTGCCCGCCTCCTCCCTCCCAGTCCCCTTTCACGGAGCACAGCCTTTTTCCCCCCTGCTCTCTCTGGCTCCGCTCACTCTCAGTCAGGTTCATGGCAGGGCCAGCTAGAGAGGAGAGATAGAGATCAGCAGCCCTTCCAAGCAGGGACTGCCCCAGTGCACTGCTGATAATAGAGGCAGAAGTGAGAGTGACAGTCAGATGGAAACTGACACAGGCCTTCTGTCAATGCCGCAGCTGCCCGTGGGACTGAGGAGGGAAGGGGGGGTGGGAGTTGAGCTGAAATGTCAGCGCTGATAACTGCACCAGCTCGCTCTTTTTCCGTGTAGGTGTCTTGCTATTCCACATGTGAAGCAAGGTTTTTTCAAACTCTGTAGCACTTACTGTTTCTTCTCTGCTGGTGAGAGTGTGTGAGCAGGAGCAGCTTACTCGGTGACATCCTCACTTAATTTCTTCTGGTGCTGTGGAGCCCAGGTGCTGTGATTATGTTTGACAGTTTTTGTTCTCACAGCCTTTTGAGTGTTTTAAAGATTGATAAATCTTGTCATATGAGAACCCTGAGTGATGCCGAATATTGCACATTCTTATAGCTGTAGATAATTTCTGTATTTCTCTACATTAAAATATGGCTAGAAAATATTAACTGAGGACTATGGGCAGTGACTCATTTTTCTGACCAGGAGTTGTAGGAACTAAAAATGTCCTAAACAGTTGGCTTTTAATCTTGACTTTGGGTGTTCTCTAGAGAGAGCTTAGGGGAAGCTCTTCTTGGATAATTACTCTCTTGAATTCAAGGAGTCATTGTGATACCATTTGTAATCAAAAGATCCACATTTCTATTTCTGAAGGTAAAAAATTTTCCTGTAAATCTGCCAGAATTACTCACAACAGCATGTATAATAGCAGTGACTGATGATGACTATGGTCTTACTTACACAACAGTGATAAAATCCATTAAGCCACCTGAGTCCTGTTGAATCTCTACCTGACATTTCCAACAGTTTAGCATTCTAAAAGGCTGCAGAAGCTTGAAGTTTGGAGGCTTTCTATACCCCAGAAATCAGAATCACCTGAGATTTTAGCTGAGTCCATTATAAATCAACTCTGCTTTTCCTTCTGAGAACGCTATTGGCCAGGATCTTCTCTCTTGTTTGTAAGTACAAATCAAAGATCCATACTAAAGGAGGTGGGTGCAGAAGAACTTTAGTTTGTCTCTCCCTGTATATATGAATGAAAGTATGTGATGATGAACATGTTAGGTGATATAAAGATTATGAACCTGATGATCACATATCTCTAAAATGTTGCATTACAAAAGAATTCTCTCTCTCTTTCCTCTCTCTCACACACACACAGGAAGAGTGAGGGTAAAAGTAAGGCAGAGAGAAAAATATCTCATGGGAGAATATTGATGATTTTTAATGGCTTGATTTATCTTCTCAATTTGGGTTTTATGTCTTTTTCGTTTTAAGTAGGTCTTTTAGGTATATGTTTTGTTCAAGTTATAAAACACAAAGAATAGGTGGAAACAAATTGGAGTTTTTTTGAATTTAGAAAAAAAGATAAATTATGGTTAGGAGAAATGCATACATTTGTAATTTTGGCTTATTAGTATTTTATTTGAGATCATCTATCAGAAATCGTGAATCAAGTCTCTGTATTTACATGGTGCTATACAACCATTATGCAAGTAGAGGCAAGGAAAGCAAGCCTGTCTGCTAATCTCTCCTTAAGCCATATAGGATTAATGACATTTTATAAACATTGGATAGGCATTGGCCAAGTGTATAAATCAAATAAACAAACACATGAAAAATACCATATTATGTCAATGAGTCAATGAAGAAAGTAGAAGGAACATTTAGAATTATCATGAAAGTATCATATTTAAAGAAAGAAGGGACGTGTGGGTGACTCAGTCAGTTAAGCATCTGCCTTTGGCTCAGGTCATCCTGAGATCCCAGACTCCTGAGATCAAGACTCACATCAGGCTCAACATGGAGCCTACTTCTCACTCTGCTCCCCCCCACTACAACTCATGTGCCCGCTCTCTCTCTCTGACAAACAAAATCTTGAGGAAAAAAGAGAGAAGAAAAAAAGAGAGAGAGGGAAAGGGAAGGATTTATGGACAGATTGAGATTTCAGGAGTTGCCTAAAATAGGGACAAAGGAGTAATTATGAGACAGTTCTTCCTATTTCCAATAAAAGTGAGTAAAAGTCAAAAAAATAAAAAAATAAACTGACAGCAACATGAAGGTAGCACTAAAATTCAGAGGAAGCAATTAAACATTTTATAGAAAATTAAAAAAAAATAAAAAAAATAAAAAAGTGAGTATTTCCCAGGGATTTTTTTTTCAATCCTTGGCCTTTGGACTTTATACTTACTTTTTTGAAATAAAGATGGCTCCTCTGATAGAGAGGTCAGAGAGGAACCTACAGCAATTTCGTCATCAGAAACCAGTCTTTAGTGATGCATATTATATGCTAATACTAAATATGCTAATATTAAATTCATAACCTTCTTCAATCTTCCTAATGCCTCTTGTTCTAAGTATTATTTTCCTTATTTCATAGGAGCAAGAGATGTGAAATGCTTGGCTCAGTAATATGTAGATAAGAAGGCAGAACAGTCTTTCAGCTCAGGCCATCATATCACATGCCGTGTTCTAGCCATGACACATCCATACTCTCCCAACTTCCATGAGACCCCAGTGAGGTTTTAAGAATAGCAGCTATGATTATCTCAATGACCTACAAAGCATGTTAAGTTTTAATTGAATAAGCACTCTTTGTCCCTGAGCTTTCGTTCTCAGTAAGATTCTCCATGTTCTTTTGAACAGTGAGTTCTCAATCTTAAACATCGGGAGTTAGCTAAGAGAATCAGTTAGAAACTTAGTTGAACAGAGATTTTTGGGTCGCATCCAGAGTTCTTGATTCAGTAGGTCTGGATAGGCTTAAGAATTTGCATTTTTACATGTTTTAGGTTAGGTTGTTACTGCTAATTTGGGGATATAAGTGGAAAAAAAATTGAGATGTTAAATGTGTTTCTAAATTTTTGGGCTGAGCAGTTGGAAGAATGAAGTTGATATTGACTGTGATGGGAAAGACACAGTGGAAGGCATTTAGTTTCAGTAATAATGAATTTGAGTTTTCTATTTGATATCCAGCTAGAAGAACCAGGCAGACAGTTGGATTTATGTAGCCAAGTTGGAGATATGAACTTGGGAGTTGTTTCAGTATAGATGATATTTGTGGATGAAATTGGATGAGATCACTAATTGAGGATAGAGAGAAAAGAAGAAAACCAAGCACTGAGCTCTGTGTCACACCAACATTCAGAGTTTGGGAGAAAGCAGAATGAGTAAAGAATATTGTGAGGGAAGAAACACTAAATTAGGAGAAAACCAGTACAGTTCAGTGTTCCAGAAGCCAGGTGATCTAATTTCTACTCTAAAAGGATTAGTCTGGACTCTGTACTGAGAATAGACTTTAGTGGGCCATGGTGGAAACAAGGAAACTAATTAAGTGAATATTCTAATAATCTTAGATGGGAGATATTTATGTTTTGGTTCAGAATGGTAGCAGTAGAAATAATTAAAAAGGTTAGGTATGACATATATTTTGAAGGATGGAACTACCAAGATTTGCAGAAGGATTGGCTATGGGATATCAGTGATAGAAGTGGAAAGTTTTTTTGGCTTGAACAGCTGAAAATATGGAATTGTCATTCACTGCGATGAAGGAAACATTAAATAAGAGCAAGTTTTGTTGAAACAGTGATGATTTAGTTTTATTATAATTATAGTTATAATTTATATTAAATGGCCAAGTAAAGATGTTCATGTTTTTGCAGGATTTCTTTCTTTTTTATGACTAAATAATATTCCCATGTGTGTATGTGTGTGTGCATTTGTGTGTGTGTGTGTGTGTGAATATACTACATTTTCTTATCTGCTTATCTGTTAATGAACACTTGGGTTGTTTCTACATCTTGGCTATTATAAATACTGATACTATGAACATGGAGATGGGGATGCAAAATCTCTTTGACATCTTGTTTTCCTTTCTTTTGGATATATTCCCAGAAGTGAAATTGATGGATCATAAGGTGTTCTTATTTTTAATTTTATGAGGAGCCTCCATCCTGTTTCCATAGTGGTTTCAATCTATAATCCCACCAACAGTACACAAGGATTTTCTTTTCTCCACATCCTTGCCAGCATTTGTTATCTCGTATCTTTTTTTGGTGTTAACTATTCTAACACACATGAGGTGATATGTCATTGTTGTTTTGATTTGCATATCCCTTATGATTAATGATGTTAAGCACCTTTTCATACAACTGTTGGTCATTTATATGTCTTCTTCGGGAAAATGTCTATCCATGTCCTGTGACATTTTTAATTGGATTATTATTATCATTACTTTTGCTATTGAGTGATATGAATTTTTCATATATTTTGGATATTAATTCCTTATCAGATATTTAGTTTGCAAGTAACCTTTTACCTTTCCTCAGGCTATTTGTTAATTTTGTTGATTATTTCTTTTGCTGTGCAGAAGGCTTTTAGTTCAATGTAGTCTTACTTGTTTATTTTTTTATTTTGTTGCTTGTGTTTTAGGTGTCTAGAGGAGGAGGGACAGGAGGATGGGGTGTCTGGGTGATGTACATTGGGGAGGGTATGTGTTTTGGTGAGCTCTGGGTGTTCTGTAAGACTGAGGAATCACAGGCCTATACCCCTGAAACAAATAATACATTATATTTTAATTTTAAAAACTTCATAATTATGAAAAAAAGCACACTAGGTGTCATATCCAAAAGATAGTTGCTAATTATTTTCTCCAATGAGTATTCTTGTTTCCCCTGTAAAATATTAGTTGACCATATTTTTTTTTTGTTTTTAAATGGAGAAATAACATATTTTGTTTTGAGGGGGGGAAAAAACCAAAAGAGAAAAAAAAATGATGGTGTAGGAGAAAGAGGAAAATTTCTGGAATAATGTCCTTGTGAAGGTGAAAGGGATAGGATCTAATACATAGATGAAGGTATTAGCATTAAGTAGGGTCAAAAACAGTTTATCCATAAAAGTTTGAAAGTTAGAGTATATGCATTTGGATGCAAATGAGTGGGTTGACTTGGTAGTGAGAGACTATGGAAGGTTTCTTTTTTTTTTTTAAATTTTTTATTTTTGATAAACATATATAAGTCTATTACAAAGCTGTCATCATCAAGACAGCATGGTACTGGCACAAAAACAGACACATAGATCAATGGGACTATGGAAGGTTTCTGATTGTTTTTATTATCTCAGAGAAATAGGCCATCTTCTGAGGATAAGGATAAGGGATGTATTGGAGATAGACAATATGAAAAAGCCAAAGAAAAATCCCATGTAAAAATTTGTCCTTTTAGGTAAAATTGTCAACTGAGCTAATAATATTTAGGCTGAACCAAGGAGGAAATAAACCACTCTCTCTCCCCGTTGCAATACCCATAGCACACAGCTCTATTCTTCTGATGATCTCCTGTAAGCAGTGAGGTCAGGAACTGGGGTAGACTGAAGACACCTTGTTCAGATCTTACAGATATATATTCTTCTTAGATGATGACTTGTGTCCCTACCCTGTCCTAGCTTTCACTGGATAGGATAGGTAGATAGGAATATAAAGATATCATGGTTCATGGTCCAGGAGTTCCTCTTTATAATGGATTAATTATAAGCCATATCCAACTCAAGGGTATAAATACACATTATAGGAATATTCTGAGCCAAATATAAGACATTTGGGAATGATCAGTTGGGTGCTAATCCCATAGTTTGAGTTTTTGATTTACAAACATGCAAATAAACAGGCTTCTTTTTCTTTTATAGTGCTTGGTAAACAGTGTAGTTAATTGCGTCAAGCCACATGAGTGATCTTAGAAGAACTGGTACAGACCATGTGTAAATTAATCCAGCTAAGCTAAAAGCTACTCTGCAGTAGATAAAATATTTATGAATAACCTGAGAGGAATCAAGGAATTAAGTGTAGTAAGAATAATGGTTCATAGAGAGGTGGGAACCATGATATTCTTAAACCTAGAATGGCTAAATCAATTGGGAGTCAGCAACTGCTAGTGTGTCTTGTCTCTGAAAGATCAGGGCATCAGTTAACTGTGACATGTAAGGGTACCTTTAAGATTAGATTATGAATGAAACACTGTGGATGCATCTCTAGCCAATATTTTCTAACATATAAATCGTATTGTAATTTTAGAATTAATGGATTAATTAAATCTCATAATGCCAGGGTCAATTTAATAGCATGAATATAAATCTAGGGTATAGAAAACTAGAAAGAATCAGTACAACTCTGGGCTTGTTTTTCACAGTTGAATTATTGATTGGTCAAGATTCTCCCATCACAGCTATGAAACAATGATTTACACATAATAGATGTTCAATAAACGTGAATGATTGATTGTTGATGACTTAAATCATACACAGTTGCTATTTATAAATTCATGCTTTCCAAGATACACAGATATTTTGCTTGTTAGCTTTGTGTAGAAATGCTTTCTTGTCTTTTTTTTTTTTTAAAGAAATAATCTAAAGGGGGGTGTCTGGGTGGTTCAGTGGATTAAATCCTCTGCCTCTGGCTCAGGTCATGGTCCCAGGGTCCTGGGATCGAGCTTCCTCCTCTCTCTCTGCCTGCCTCTCTGCCTACTTAGATCTTTGTCTGTCAAATAAATAAATAAAATCTTAAAAAAAAAAGAAAGAAAGAATCTAAAGGTAATTACAAACATTGCTACAAGATGGGGAGTGGGATTCTTACATTTCATGAGGGCATCAGTGTACAATGTAATTTTATGTTGGTTGCTATAATTAGGTGATATTTTACTGTGATGTTTGGGATTTCACATTTGTATCAGAAGAAAAGTGCCATAGAATCTTGAGCAATTAAGTTATATGATCTTTTTGACTCAGATTTTGGAAGAAAACCATATCCCATTACACTGCTATCACAGGTTAAAAAAAAAAAAAAATCATAGGTAACCAGAGTCCTTCCCACAGCTTAGTTCTCAGTGTTTGAGTCATTTCTATTTCTCCATGAAGAAAATACCCAAGGGTAGGTTTGCATGCCTCCTCCAGTTAGAAACAAAACTGTTGGTGAAAATTATGATTTCCAGGAAATATGAAATAAGTAATAAAGGATTACAGACCATTAAAAATTCCATGAAGATTCACAATGATGAATTAGAGGAAGGCGGAAATGCAGAAAATATTGTATATGTATTTCTAACAGAAATGGATTGTTTAATGAATGAAATGTTTATTATTTTGTGAGTTTTTAGTCAGTGTTCAATGCGTAGCTTGGAACCATCTTATGTGTATCTTAAAACAATTTTGTATTGTTTTTAAAGCATTGTGCAGTCAAATGCTTAAAGCATTTTGAAGATACTAGAAATTTTAGAGATTGTGAATCTTGCATAAAATAATTATATGAAGTGTTCTACTCACTTTAGAAATATAGACTAAATTTAGCAATTAGTAAAAATTTCAATAAATTCTAGGCTTAAAATTTCTTGTTCTATCAGAAACTTATTTCTAATCTACATTATCTCTAGGAAATTACATTATTTTCTCGTCTTTGCCTTGTTGTGATAAACTCTGAAATGTAAATGATATACTTGTTATGAAATTTTAATTTAAAAATTCAGTTGATTTACTCTAATAGTTTTATTTCAAAACCTCAAATTAACTTTCATAAATCAAACTATTTATTAATGTTTAATTTTTTTAAGGATTTTATTTATTTATCTGTCAGAGAGAGATGGAGAGAGAGAGAGAGCAAAAGCTGGAAGAGCAGCAGGCAGAGGGAGAAGCAGGTTCCCTGTTGAGCAGGAAGCCGCATGCAGGACTTGATCCCAGGACCCCAGGATCATGACCCAAGCTGAAGGCAGACACTTAACTGACTGAGCCACCCACATGTCCCATAATGTTTAACTTTAAGCCACTTTTTAAACAATAAATTATTCTTAAGAATGTTGAAGTTTAGACTGCTTCTACGATAATAGACTCAACTCTTGTCTGGAACAAGGCACAATAAAATAAAACAAAACAAACTCACAAACAGATCCAGACCTATATATGGGAGAAAAAGAAATGGAGATTGATTGTGATCTTCAGAGGCATACCAGAAGTTTTACATAATTTTGGCTATGACCAAATAAATAATTACACTGAGATTTGCATTCAGATCTATCAAATCAAATCCAGAAAATTATACTGATTCTTTCTTGTTTCTATTCCTAAAGCATATGAAATACATGCTTTTAAATTGATCCTTAGCATGTCAATATTTGTCTACAGACATTTCACATCTCACACCAAGGAGCACAAGAATAAATCGAAGTCACAGGATGCCATCATTATGCCACAGATTGAACCATCATATTGTGTCATTTGATGAAAGTGTGGAGGAGCAACTATTGGATTCCTTCAGGGTTGCATTGGAAATCTCTTCTCTCTTTTCAGTGATTTCTCTTGGCATTGTGGTATGTTAATCCACTTCAGTGAAATTCCTAGTTTCTGGTCAAGCAGAAAGTCCAAAATCCAGAATTTCTCTAACTCTTAGTCTCTATGCTCCTGATGACAATGTTGTCCAATAAACATAGAGAAGCCACATTCAGCATGATTCTAAATATTGTTTAGGATCCTGTCTTTTCATTTACCCTTTAGATTAAATTCAAAAGTTTCAAGGAATGGTACTTCAAATTTTTCAAAATGTGATTCAATATGTATTGATGCAGCACAAACCCAAGTTTGGTCATCTCTGGCCTTTGACTGTTATAGTCTCCAAAATGATATCCCTGTTTTCAGCTTTCTCTCACCTCTCCCACCTAACCACTGGTATTCTCTCTCTTTACATTTATTTAATGATTTTTCATTGTTCATAGAGAAGGCTAAGCACATTCATTTGACATTTAAATCTTCTCATGATGTGAACTGTGTCAGCCTCACTGGTTTTATTTCTTAGGCTTCTCTGTTTTGTAAATTATTCTTTAGCATTCTAGACTTGCTTGTTTTTTCCCTGTTCACATGATGTTTTGTCTCTTACTTTGTCAGGGTGACTTTTGGCAGAAAAATCTTTACTTTTCTCTTTACCTGATTACATCTGCCCACTTTTTAAAACTCTGTGCTGACACACTCCAGAGATTCTTTACAGTTAATTATTTTGCCCCTAATGTGGATTCCTATCTTTGGTGCTTTTATAATACCTGTTGGAATTCAAGGCCTTCCATAACTCGTGGCTTCCTTTCAAAGAAGCCAATCTGTTAAAGAACGGTAGTCTAATGGGGAACAAAGGAACAATGTATTAATTACTGTACATGTGCCTGATAATCCCCACTACAGGGGAAATTGGATTGGAGTACAAGGCTTAGGTCAAGAGGCTTAAGCCAGGTGCCTTGATTCTACTATCCTGTATAACCTCTTTCACCTTTATTGAATGTGTGAGCCAGTCAGGACTACCTTCATCTTTTTCAGTTCCATTTATTTATCCACACAATTGTTAGGGATAATTGGACTCTAAGATTTAAAGGAAGTAGAATTAGGATCAGAAGACCTGGGTTAAACATCTTGACCCAAGTCTCATTCTCCAGTCCAATTTTACTGCATAAACTGAGCCGCTAACTGACTTGGAATACCAGTGCACATTTTGCCCATTCATGCAACAAAAGTGTTTGAGCACGAGCTGTGCCTCAGTATGTTTTGTTCTGAACACTGGAGATGTAACAGTGGGACACTTAGAGACAAGTGGCCTCCCTTCTAACTCCAGCTAAGTCTGAAGGTATAGAAGGAATTTGTGACTCATGAGATGTTTCATAATCTGCATTTATCATCTGTATCTCATGTAACTTCTGAATCTCTTTAGATGCTGTCTTCTTTATTCAGTTCCTCAGAATTATATAATTATCTCACCATTGCTTATGAGTGCAGTTATAAATACACAGGTGCCTGCATGCTTGGTGATATAATACATGGTATCAGTTCTTGTTTTATGTAAGTAATGAACTAATGTGTAATCAATGTAAAAATCAGACAACATAGTTGAGAAAAAGGATAAAAATTGAAATGGAAAAAAATCTGCAATCCAGATAAAACTATTAATAATTTATGATGAAACCACAAAATGGGAGTAAATCTGCTCAAGATGATCAAGTTTGTGTTAGATCTACAGTTGGAACCAAATGTTTCCAGTGAAATTTCAGATTGACAGTGGTTATTATAAGGATAATGTTGATGATATCAAAATAGCATTTATTCTACATATTGGGCAGTGTAATAGCATACATTATATAAATTCTATAAGCTCTTAAGGTAGATATTATTATCCCCATTTTATAGATGTATAAATAGGTCCAGAAGAATTATATATATATATGAATGTGTGAGGTATATATATACACATACATATATTTATTAAACACATAGCTTTATTTCCAAATATAACTTTTGAGAAGATATAGTTTGTATGTTTATATACCAGTACACAATTTGTCTAAATTCAGTATGGCTTCCAAAGGTTACTTGATGCTTGAAAAGAAATTCAGAGATAATTTTAGAGTAATAACCCAAGAGAAGTTTAGAAGAAATGATAGTTTTCTTTTTAAATGATCAGAACAATTCCTTATCTCCAAGAATCTCAGGTTAGGAGAAATAATAGCTAGAGTGATTTGACATTTGAATTAGAAGGGATAGATTGTTCTGCTGTACATAGGTCTTTTATATTTTAAAAGTTGTAATGTTTTTATTTAGAGAATGAATTGGACTTCTGGACATATATGGTACATATTGTATTTAAAGTTACTGGTGTTTCTTCCTATTTTAAAGAGGTCTTCAGTTTGAAAGAACAAAGCTTTCCCTCAAATACCAGGCAAATTGCTCAGTGACTCATGCTGGTCTAACACCTCTGAATGGAAATGCTCACAGAAGTGCTGAAATATCCTTGTAATTTTGCAGCCTCTCTGAATTGTTATCCTAGAACCCCAATCATTTTTGTATTGAACCATCTCAGAATCTCATGATTTTATGAGCAATGTAAAACAACTTCAGCATTTTATAGCTTTATATTTTCATATAATTCTTTTAAAAAATATTTTATTTATTTATTTGATACAGAGAGATCACAAGTAGAGAGGCAGGCAGAAAGAGAGAGGAAAGCAGGCTCCCCACTGAGCAGAGAGCCCAGTGTGGGGCTTGATACCAGGACCCTGGGATCACAGCCTGAGCCCGAAGCAGAGGCTTAACCCACTGAGCCACCCAAGTGCCCCCATTTTCATATAATTCTTAAAGAAAACCCATGCCCATTCTGTTTTCTAGCATGATAATATGTGATTAAAATTTTATGTAAGTCACATCAAATTAGTTTTAAAAAACAAATAAAGACATTATAATTTGCAATAGACCTTCTAGAAATAGAAAAACATTTGTTGGGAAAGGCTGTCTTGATTTTTGTGGGTTAAAACAGACCAAACAAGAAATTAACTCATGATTTTACAAATGCTCCTTATGAAGCAGTGTAACTGAGTGCCAGGTATAACAATGTGACAAAAGAGAGACATAGATCTTCCAGTGTTGGTCTGAAGAGATTAATGGGGAAAAAGCTAGTAGAGCTACAATTTCCACAGCTTCTCTCTTTGCTACAGAATTATTCAGAAAAACAATGTGGGCTCATTTATATCCAGTGACCTTACTGTATGTCCCAGAGATATCATAGTTATCTTGTGCTATTAAGCTTTCTTTAGAAAATGTAAGATTAATATTAGTTTAATTGAAAGATTGAACAGAAACACTGACATCCATTCAACCAAATCATTAAATTCAACACTCCATATGGACACAAAGAACATCTAATTTATCCAATTAAAATAATTTCTGTGCCCTTCAAAGGTGTATTGCCATAACAAGCGATGAACCACTTTTTAATAATGCTACACTCTGTCCTCTTATGATGACTGTAACAGAAAAGAGGTATTTTATTTGATGGACTAGGTAACCTGGAACCTAAGGCTAAGCATCAAATAATAATTAAAAAAAAAAAAAGAAAATAATAGAGTCTCTTTTAATAAAGCTTCTGCAGGAAAATTTTGGCAAATAAATGTATTTATTTTGTTGTTGGTTCCACATGAATTATTTTATTGGCAGGTTTATTTATTAATTATCCAGAGCAATGGTTTTGAGAAGCTCAAGCAAGCCTACTGAATAATAGATAATGTAGTGTTCCCAATAATTCCATCAGGGATATTCAAGTTATTCCTGACAATAACAAAAACTGTTCTGAAGCAGAAGCAACTAAGGAAAAATATCTGAAACTTGAATTCAAGTGCATACTAATGTACAATAATTTTGGTAGTTTTCTAAATGGACTGTAGAAAAAAAAATGCTTCAACATTGCAATAAGGATGGTATGGGTTACTGGAGACCTCTAATATAAAGTACTATAACAGAAAGAAAATGGAGAAACCATGAGTTTATTCCTGTTTTTTTTTTTTTTTTGAAATGAATGAGACAGAGAATATAGTTAAAAACAATTTAAGCCTAAGAAAATTGAACGTATTTTTGTGAGCAAATAGATAATCTAAATATATTTCTGTTTTTTGATATGGATGAGCTAAATCCCAGAACACTGATAGGATTGACAAGTAATATTATTGTAAGAGAAATGATGGCAGATTGGAGTTCCAAGTTTTTTTTTTACTTTATTTATTTATTTTTTTCAAATTGAGAAAGGGCAACTCTACAAACTATAGACCAGTGACCTACATTTTTGACCTTAAGGCATTCTATACTATATTATCTAAAATAATTTATGAGTATACAAAAAATAAAGTGGTAACCACTATGAACTAGCTTGGGTCAATCCTACTAAAACGTTACAGCTGTAATTTTTTTTGTTATGTTCACTAGACAGGTCACTGAAAGAAATATGATAGAAACGGTGTAACTAAATAACTGCCCACCAAAGCTTTTGAGGGTGTCTAATGCTAAACTATTGAACAGTCTGGAGACTGTTTATGTGATAGTACCGGCAGGCAAGTTAGTAACTTACTGATAGAGTGATTATGTCCTAAATATACTTCTAAATGGATTGATATCTGAAGGAAAGATGATCCTGATGGTGTGCTATGGGCTCCATCCTTGGTTATTCCATGGTCAATATCTTCAATAATGATTTGGATGAACAATGAATGACATGTGAACTACTTCAGAGGTTAGAAAGTAAGCTAAACAAAAAATTGGTCATTGCTTGGCATAGTTTTCCATGAAAGGGAGGTATACCCAAAAATAACTTCTGAAGGCAAAAGGAGCTGTAAGACCAAAGAAAAAACTAACTACAGTTTGACAAGAAATGGCTTATTAAGAAGGCTTAGTGACAGAAACAGGGCTTGGCCCCCACAAGAGGAGTATATCTCTACAACCTCACTTCACTGTAAGACCTACCTTTACAGTGCTAAAGGCTGGGGAGTTGCCTCAAGACCACCCAAGAGGAAATGTTTGAGAATCATAGTCATTTTATCAGAACAGATCAGACATTATGCCCCCAAGGATGTGGTGTGGTTAAACAGAGAAATTGTGTGTGTGTGGGAGCGGGAAAAGGCTGTGCTTAAAAGGTTTTGGGTTGCAGAGTGGTTATCTTGGCAATTTGTGTAATATGGTATCAGTCTGGTTTACACAATAGTAAAAAGCACAAAGCATTTGTTAAATGAATAGGTTTTTTTCTTCAAAAAGTCTTAGGTTGAACAATGAGTTGAATCTGTAATAAAAATATTTGATTAGGATTAAAATGACAACTTACATGTGAAGGGTCATAGAAAAAGAGCATAAATGTACCAAAGATTTAGTGAATAAAAAGGTAACAAGCTCTAATGAGTTACTAATGAGATTTGATTCCCCATGAACCAGCCTGTCTTTACCACAGAAGCTAATCAGAATTATGGTCATGCCAGTGTCTAATAAAGTATGCAGATAGGATCATAACTGGAATCCTGTTCATTTCTAGGTGCCATCCTTCATATGAGATATGGATAAACTAGAGCACATCTGGGGTGGAAGACAGTTGTGGAAACAGCCATCTAGTTAGGAGATTTGTGTCAAATGTCTTCCTCTGATATTAAAAAATTCATAGCATTTGATATTAATTTATAAAATATAAAGAAAAACATTTTCTGTCCACTGAAATCCCATGTCCAATCTACTATTTCCTGAAACTGTTTTCCACATAGTCATAGGGGATTTTATTCTGATAAATTCAATATTATAGAAAATTCTTACTTTTGACTTCTGTGTTGTGTTTGACACTGTTAAACACACTCTACTTTTTTTTTTTTTAAGATTTTATGTATTTATTTGAGACAGAAAGAGAGAACATGGGCAGGAGGAGGGGGAAGAAGGAGAGGAAGAGGAACAAGCAGACTCCCTGCTTAGTATGGAGCCCAACTTGGTGCTGGGGTGTAATGTGGGGCTCGATCTCAGACCCTGAGATCATGACCAAGCTGAAGGCAGATGCTTAACTGACTGAGCCACCCAGGTCCCCCAAGCACACTCTACTTTTTGAAACTCTCTTTCCTCGGCTTTTAGGACAGCACCACCACCCGAATGTTTATAGCAGCAATGGCCATGACTTTTCTTTTCTTTTTTTTTTAATTTAATTTCATTTTTTCAGTGTTCCAGGATTCGTTGTTTATGAACCACACCCAGTGCTCCATACAATATGTTCCCTCTTTAATACCCACCACCAGGCTCACCCAACTCCCCACCCCCCCAAAACCCTCTTTGTTTCTCAGAGTCCACAGTCTCTCATGGTTCATCTCCCCCTCCGATTTCCCCCAAACTCATTTCTCCTCTCCTTCTCCCAAAAGTCCTCCATGTTATTCCTTATGCTCCACAAATAAGTGAAACCATATGATAATTGACTTTCTCTGCTTGACTTATTTCACTCAGCATAACCTCCTCCAGTCCCATCCATGTTGATACAAAAATTGGGCATTTATCCCTTCTGATGGAGGCACAATACTCCAATGTATATATGGATCATATCTTCTTTATCCATTCATCCTTTGAAGGGCATCTTGGTTCTTTCCAGTTTGGCAACTGTGCCATTATTGCTATGAATGTTGGGGTACAGATGGCCCTTCTTTTCACTACATCTGTATCTTTAGGATAAATGCCCAGTAGTGCAATTACAGGGTCATAGGGTAGCTCTATTTTTAATTTCTTAAGGAATGTCCACACTGTTTTCCAAAGTGGCTGCACCAACTTGCATTCCCATCAACAGTGTAAGAGTGTTCCCCTTTCTCTACATCCTTTCCAACACTTGTTTACTGTCTTGTTGATTTTGGCCATTCTAACTGGTGTAAGGTGGTATCTCAGTGTGGTTTTGATTTGAATCTTCCTCATGGCTAATGATGATGAACATTTTTTCATGTCTGTTATCCATTTAGAGAAGTGTGTATTCATGTCTTCTGGCCATGACTTCTTATCTGTTTTTAAATGCTGCATTCCACCCTTCTTCCCTTAAAACTGGCATTCCTCACTCTTTCTTCCTATTTCCTTGCCTGTGCCACTGTGCATTCTCTACTTAGAATCATCTTCTGATGCCATCCATATGCTGAGGACTTCCTAGTCTGTGTATCAGTACCAGACCTCTCCTGAATTCCAGTCCCACTTCCCCAGTGATCTATTGGACATCTCCACTTGGGCAAAAATATATTTTGGTGAAAGATGTGAGGGAAGAAACCATTTCATTTCTCAAATGGCAAACTAGTCATTTCTACCTAGTTATTCTGTTAGATTTATACAAATGAAGGCACACATGTCTTGTTTAAGGCAACATCCATAGCAATAGCTCACTGTCTAACCAAGTAGATTTTTAATCAGTACTGGTAAATGAATGGCTGAATGGATCAGTGAAAGAATCATCAAATTTAGACACTTTTCCACCATAAATAAGTTTTCCATAGCAATTACCCTTGCCAAAGCCACCTGGGATACAGCAGTAGAATTCCAGGTGCTCTCTCTTACAACCATCTTGCTTTTAGGAAACTTTCATAAAGAACACATGTTTTATAAAGCAGACAAATCTAGACTCCTAAAACAAATCTGATCATGCCATGCTCTTGTTTAATGTATTTCAAAAGACTTCCACAGTTGCTGAGCTTGCTCTAGAGGATCTCTATGACCTATCTCCTGCTTTCCTTTTTATAATGTTTCTCCACAACTTTTTATTTTATTCATTTATTTGACACACAGAGAGAGATCACAAGTAGGCAGAGAGGCAGGCAGAGAGAGAGGAGGAAACAGGCTCCCTGCTGAACACAGAGCCTGCTTGATCTCAGGACCCTGAGATCATGACCTAAGCCGAAGGAAGAGGCTTAACCCACTGAGGCACCCAGGCGCCCCTCTCCATCACTTTTTATACTACCAATACCCGAGATATGTTACTTTTTAACTGTACTATGCTCTACCATGAAATCACTATCTCCCCTGGGGTTGTCTTCAAGTGTTGGCAAGAAGTTACTTCCTCCACTTCCCTGATTTTTTTTTTTTTTTTTTTTTTGGCCAAGTTATCTTTCCTTTAGCTTCCAAAGATGCTAGGTAATGACTTTTTATAACATTTATTCTTACAGATTTTCATGCTATCTTTTTTAATTATACATCTCCTTCACTAGATTGTGCTCTGTGTAGGGCAGGGCCAGGATGATCTTGTCTCTTGTTATGTTCCCAGCTGCTAGTACAGCACCTGGCACTTCATAGGTATGCACTTGTTGGATGCTTGAACAGAGCTACAGTCGCGTGTTCACAGATTGCCCTTCCTGTTTCTATTAGATTGTGCTATTCATCAAGAGTTGATACAATTTAATTCATGACAAAGAAAATCAAACACCACTAAAATCATTCTGTTTTGAAGTACAGTAATATGTTTGCAGACCAGAAGTTTAATTAAAAATGAATGACTTATGTAAAGAAATATAACAATTGGATTCACAGAACTGCAGTCTATAGTCTATTAACTCTAGTATTTGTAATGTAGTGTGGCAAATAATATGTCTAAAAAGAGTTAGGAATGATATTTAAATAGATTTAGTATTGTTTCAGGATTAGTTAGGGAATCAATTAAATAGGAAGTTGAAAGAAAAAGACAAGTATACCTTATATAAAGCATTCAGAATTTAGAATATAGAACTCATGTTATAGTTTATATGTTTTAACATAATTGTCTTATTCACTCCCACGTGAGCCCTGTGAGGTTTATGACATGTTGACATATGAGAAAAAATGATACCCTGAAATGATAACCTGTGCAAAGTAAAGGAGTTACTAATGTCAAGGTTGGGCCTCAAACCTAAATCTTCTAACTCCTCACCCCATGTTTTATGCACTAGGCTAAATAGAGTATCTTGTAACTCACTTTACATAATTTTCTGGTCCATTTGCTCACTTGCCTCAGTAAATGTGCTCTTCCATTAGTTCACGTACCACTACATTTTGCCTTCTTTGTATCTCCATTTTAGCCCAGAGCAAACAAATCATTTCAAAAAACGTGGTTTCCATAAATGTTAGGAAAGTGAAGGAAGAATGAGCCTGTAAGGACCAAACCATCTTCCTCCAGAAATGAAGACAAATGAGTTGTATAGAGGAATCAGTCTTTCTGTTTTAATTAAGGGAAGATTGAGAAGTTATTTAAAAATAAGACAACATATGTGTGATACAAATTCTAAATTTGCACATGTATTAACTTATGTAATCTTAATATTAACCCTATAAAGCAGGTACTATTGCTACCCCCATTTTACAGATGAAGAAACTGAGGCACAGAAAGGTTCAGAACTTGCTTGAGGTGCTACGTGGTAAATGCATAGATAGGTTTTGAATCTAGACCATTAGTTCTCAGAGATCACTTTTAACCACTTTGAGAATATGTTTCTCAATAAACATTTTTCTCCTGGCTACCTTAGATCTCTTAAATTCATTTATTCAAAGAACATTTATCAAACAACCAACATTGGCCATGCACTGGAGAGGAAAATCAGATATGGTTCTTGCTCTTATGAAACTTTATTAATTTATTTCTACTGATACTGAATATTCTGTGGAATGTAGTTTTTTTTTTTTTCTTCCTCGATTGGATGTCTAATGGTGGTCCAACTATATAACATGATGAAAAATTGGTGTTTGAAAAGTTGTGGTGTAACAGGCAAATATTTCTTTTTCTTTTTTTTTTTTAATTTTTTATTTTTTATAAACATATATTTTTATCCCCAGGGGTACAAGTCTGTGAATCACCAGGTTTACACACTTCACAGCACTCACCAAATCACAGAAAAAGACTGCACAGATTAGGTGTGCATTTTCTTTGTAAGTGTGGGTGTGAGCAACAGATTGCAGGCAATATGAGTGTAAAGGGAGGAGATTGGACAAACATGGAAAGTGTAAGTATATTTGTGTGCACGTGTGTGTGTGCTTGTGTTGTATTAGTACAGAGGCTAGCGGGTAGAAAGAGAAGTTCAATTGCTTATTATAGAATTACCAGTGTTGTAAAGATGAGAAAAGGAGAAGGTGACAATTGGGGAGTAGTTAATTACTGATCCATAATGCAGAAAAGGGAAACAGTTTTTAGTAGCTCTGGATAAAGGGCCACATAAGAGTATTTGAAAATTATAACAATGCTGTGTAGGTAATTTTATGCAGAGTAATAGCGGTTAGAACTGAAAAAAAAAATCTAGGGTATGTTTATCATTAAACGATTCTTTAAATAACTAAAGCATTAGTCATTGGTGATTTTTATTTTCTTTATTCTCTGTTTTTCCATGTCCTAGCCACTCTAACCACTTCCTTTCTCCATTATCTCCTCAACCCCCTTAGTGTATTGTAGTATAACTTCTTTAGAGGAAGTGAGACCTACCAGAATAGGCCAATAGGAAATACTGCAGGATCTTTGTCCAAACCTTTTCCCCACCTGATGTTTTGTGGGTCTGCCCCACAGCAACTGCATCTAGCCTGAACATCACATAAATTCCTAGGCAGTTCAATATTGGAAATATGTCAGAAAATTGGAGTCAGTTCAGAAAAGAGTAAGAACTGAAAAGAAACTGGAGAAGGGGTATGATTTATGAGGGATGATAAATAAATACTGTGTATCATCCTAGACATAATACAGAATTCCACAGTAAGAATATGGTAAATAAAAAACCCAGTAATTTCAATGAAATTCTATGTTACATTCCAGCTTAGATAATATTAAAGTTGTTTAAATTTTGATGGTTGATTAGAAATTATAAATTAATGATGATTGCTCATCATCCCTGGAAACTGGTAATAAATAATAGCCATTATTTCAAATTCCTAGTAATTTTGTAAAACGAGTAGTTTCTAGAAGCTGTGACCCAGATTGTTTTATTTTTATGAAGAAATGTTTATATTAAATATTGATTAGCTGAGCTCAGACGTTAGCCAAAATTACACAATGAGATAACTTTGCTCAATGTCTAGCACATATTAAGCTCTTATTAATGCTTTTTAAAATAGGCAATAAATACCAAGAAAGCACATTGACAAAATGCTGTATGTCTATAATCTGAAGGAAGCAGTAGCAAGATGAGAGCTGAAAATTTGTAATTTTTAACATTTACCCATTTCGTGGAGGACTCAAAATATGGAAGCAGAGCTCCAAAGGAATTAGGAAATAGTCATTGTTCTTTAAATGTAAATATTGATGGAGAAATTATTAAAAGAAATGGATAGATATATGACTCAAATGATATCTATATTGATGTTAGAATAATATGTGATTGAATTCTGTAATTCATTGTTAAAACTGGGAATTTCCCATCATAGTTGGTGATTTCAAATGTGGATTATTACCAGTTCCTTGTAGAAGATAATACAAAATACCTTACCTTAAAAATCTCTTTATAATATTTGTTGCAACCTAGATTTTGATCAGAAATCTATTCCATACTTTTTGAATTCCAGTATGGCTTCAGAGCCCAACAAGGTATGATTAATGAAGATTTTGTAGATGCAGGTTGTATTAATTGATTATTAGTTATAAATGAATAAATATATTTATTAGTTCATTGCACACATTTGTTGAGGTCCTTTTACATGCCAGGCTCAGTTAAGAGAGAATCAGTTTCTCTAAACTGTCATATGCTCAGCCTTTCATAGGAGACCAAATTTTTAGCAACCACTATTTCATTTTTACTTTTAATTATTCCATCCTTCTGAACTTCATTTTAATTTAAGTTGTGAGAAGATGATGTTCTAAGCCTCATTTTTGTCTAAGTCATAATAGTCATTAATTAATCCCCAGTTTCTTTTGCATCTTTTATCATTTACTAGTTACTTGTATATCCTAAGGCCTTTTTCTAATATTGTATCTTTGTCCATTGAATGACTTGTTGATCCTATCACCAGTTTTACTTATTGTAGTTTTTTATATATTTTAATATCTGAAAGGGCAACTGCTCTCTTTTACTTATTTCCTCTCAAATTTGTTAGCTTTCAAACTTGTGGATTTGCCACAATTTAAATTCCTCTGTCAGGTAATAAAATTATTTTTTAATCTTTTTTTAATCTAAAATTGTTTCATATTCTAAGTGTCTTTAGAAAGAATTGCTCTATTTATTTTGTTAAATCTTCCACAATTCAACACTTGATGTGTGTCTTTATTCATTCTGAAGTTTTCATTTGTAAAAAAACTAGATTTCCATAGTGTTTTTCTTAGATAACCTATGTGTTTTGGCTACTGAAAAGAAAAACTTCACAATTTCATCTTTTAACCAGTTAAGGATGAAGTAAAGGAAGGCTATGGGTTTTTGTTAATATTAATATTCTACTCAGTGACTGAATTATCTTATTAATTGTACATTTTTTTCCTACTTTCCCATATGTTTTCATATTTGGTACAAATAATAGTTTTGTTCTCCTCTTTAACAGCTATACTTCTTATTTATCTCTCATATATAATTGTAAAGCAATGTTAAGTAATATTCAGATCAGTGTCCATAATCATGATGAGGGTTGTTGTGATGGAGTTCAGTACAAATGTTGCTAGTGTTTCATGTTTTACTTTTAGAGAGGATTAAGATTAATCCATCTTGATCCTTCTAGTTTAGGCATTGTTGGCAGTACAGTATCTATGACAACTCCTCAGCTTCGGTCTTGTAAAGTATAAGGAGACAGTGACAATATATAAATGAATGTGCATGGTTGTGTTTCAATAAAACTTTATAAAAGTAGGCTCCAAGTTAGATTTGACCCTTAGGCCACAGTGTGCTAATTTTTGCCTAAATACTTAATTGTAGTCTTAATCTCAGGCAACAAACTGAGGGTTGCTGGGAGGGGGGTAGGGATAGAGTGGCTGGGTTATGGACACTGGGGAGGGTATGTGCTATGGTGAGTGCTGTGAATTCTGTAAAACTGATGATTCACAGACTTTTACCCCTGAAGCAAATAATACATTATATGTTAATAAAGAGATAAAACCTCATATTTTCATACTATTTTTCCATTTTTTACTACATTTACTTTAATTTTACATTTTTGTATAATTACATTATTTGTATCCTCTAATCTTTAGTAGTGCAAGTAGGAATAAAATCATCTATTGACTACCCACTGTATGATTAAAAATTTGATTAAGTAATTCACAAATAATTACTTGTGTTCAATAAATGAACATATGCTTAGTCTCACTAGAAGTGAAAGAAATAAGCACTTTAAAAGAAGATATATATTTATATGTATATTCCTATCAAGCTGCCAAAAATGAAAAATAATTACCCAGTACATGTGTAAATGTCTGTGTATGTGGCATTGGGAGGGAAGTTGGGAGCAACTATCTGTTGAAAGACTAAAGGGAGAATAAACATAGATTATTTTTGGATGATAAATTGTTATACATGTCAAAACCTTTAAAATACATACTATTTGAACATAGCAATTGTTGTGGATTAATTTGTTTATACAAATATTAGGAAATAACCAGAAGAACACAAGTATATTTAAAGAAATATTCATGATGACATCATTTGTAATAATAAAATAATAATCACAACTGGGAATAAATTTAATTTTGAGTGATTTGGAATTAAGTGTGGGGAGACTTCTGTTTCTTATAATGATGGGTTGGTAATACAGACCAACTACTCCAAAAAGAAAATTTTTTAAAAATGGAAGAAATGCAAACATCTTCTTAAATAGATCATGTGATTAATAAGATAGTGAGGAAACACCAGACCAAGAACAGAAAGAACATTTGAGTTGAAAGAGGTATGTCCTAGTTGATCTTTGGCTATATAGTAAGCAGCTAAATTCTAAAGCTCGAATTTTGATAGAGAATGAAGCAGAGATTAAAGTTCAGCCCCTCTGAAAGGGAAATACACCTGTTCTAGCCTGGATCCCTGAAAGGTTGCTCTCTGGAATAGGGAACGTGAAATATACTCTGGGTGGTTATCTACATGGTCCACCAAACTTCAAGTCTTGGTCTTAGATGGCTACACCCTTACATGGTCGGCAGAAGGAAGTGAAGTTTCTCTCCGAAGGAATATATCATTTCCTGGATCTGAAATTATTCCTAACATATTTTTTCAATAAGCATTTAATGAACAACCAAAGGTAATAAAGTTTACAGTGGGTCTAGGCAATATCAGCTGCAATCATCAGAAACAACAGACAACAGAAACAGATACTGGCAATCTGGTTATTAGAAATATAAAACAATTTGTATTTTCCATGTTAGTGAAGGTAAAGGCTAAGCTTAAAAATTTCAGTAAAATCTGAAAATTATAAAGCATTAAATGATAATTATGCAAAGGGCCTAACTTGAAATCACAGCTAAAATCTAAGATAACATTGAGAACTCAAAAGAGGGTTTACAAGCAATTATGTATGTTTGATATATTCTGAACTGCAATGTAGGTCACTAGAAATTATCCTGAATGAAATATAGAAAGATAAAATTGTGGAAAATTCAGAAAACAGTAAAAGACCTAGAGGACTTAATGAGATTTCACATGTTTCACTTAAGTCCCAGAAGAAAAAGAGACAGAAAGTTATACAGACATTTTTGAAGCAACAATGGCTGAAAATTTCTAAAAACAACTGAAACACATTGATCCATTGATTTAAGTACCTCAAGAAGCCAAAAACAAGATAGATAAATTTTAAAAAGTCTACACTTCAATAATAATAGTGAAACTGCAGAAAAATTAACAATATGTGATGGTTTAAACTTACAATAGGCTTCTGTTCAGCACATGAAGTTCATAATATAGATGCACAGTTATTATTCCAGAAAATTTTCATATTAAGTGGAAAATAACCATAATACAAGGACAATGATCTATTTTATGTACATAAATGAGTATCTTGAATATACAAAATATTTCAAAATAGTAATTTCTAGATGGTGAAAATTTGGGAGCTATAAGCTTATTAATAATTTTTACACTGATACATATTTTATTTTATTTTTAAAGATTTTATTTATTTATTTGACAAACAGAGATCACAAGTAGGCAGAGAGAGAGAGGAGGAAGCAGGCTCCCCACCAAGCAGAGAGCCCGATGTGGGACTTGATCCCAGGACCCCGAGATCATGACCTGAGCTGAAGGCAGAGGCTTAACTCACTGAGCCACCCAGGCACCCCTTAATTATTTTTCAAGAATAATTATATTCTCTCAGTGCTATTTAAAAATAAACATCAAAACACAATATCCAATGTTGGTGAAAAAATAATAAAATAGATACATACTTGCTGGTGGGATTATACCTTGAAACAAAATCAGTATTGGGAAATTAGATTGTATACATTAAAAACTGTGAAAGTGATGATGCCCATTGGTCTGATGATTTAATGTCTAGTTATTTATCTTAAGGAAATAGAGATTTGGAGGATGATTTTTTGTAATGCACGTAGATGTTTGATAAACAGATTCTTTGTCTAGAACACTACTTTGTTGGGCCTTTTTCAGGTCTCAGTGGAAATATCTCTTCCTCAGCATTTTTGCTGAGCATTTCCTCAGCAATTTGCTTCAATATCCGGTAGTGGTTTATACACCCACCTAGTCAGTCTCATAAACACTGTATCACAGTTATAATTATGTGGGTTTTTCATCATTATCTGCATAATTACTGTCTCATCCTCTACATATACTGTAGGATTTTGGAGACGGGGACTACATTGTCATTCTTATCTCAGCCCCATACTCTAAAGCACCATTTTTTGCTCATTATAGGTAAATTTTTAATAAATTAATAATGTTTCTTTCAGATTTTATTTCAATAAAAAAATATAAACTTAATAAAAATTCAACATTTCTTAATTTTTAAATGTGTTATGCTATATCCATCTATGAATACCACAGTTCATAAAATTCAGTATTTTCTAAAATGTTTAGGGTCTTCTAAAGATTTTTATTATATATTATTGTGGAAAAGAACATCTATGAAAGTGTATTTACCTAGTAAACTCATCCTAAAGATCTCACAATTAGGGGTACGGAGGTAGCTTAGTTGGTTGAGCATCAGACTCTTGGTTTCAGCTTAGGTCATGATCTCAGGGTCATGGGATCCCGCCTCACATGGGGCTCTGTGTTCAGGATGGAGTCTGAGATTCTTTCTCCATCTCCCTCTGTCCCTTTCTCCGCCTGTTTGCTTGCTTCTGTACTCTCTCTCTCTCTCTAAAATAAATAAGAAAAATCTTTTTTTAAAAAACTCACAGATTAGAAGAAAATCTACATATCAAATATATTATCTTTCCTTTGTACCTATATGAAAGTATGTGTATGTGTATTTGTCTGTATTATAAATAGGGAGGTAGAGAAGTCAGAGAAGACCTTGCTGAAAAGTGACACTGAATAAAGATCTGAAGTTCTTGAGAGAGTGAATTACACTGATGTCTGGGCAAAGAATCTTAGGCGGGGACATAGCAAATGTGAACTCAAGTGTGTGGCTGGCATGAATGGGAAAGAGTAAAGAGACCAGTGTGGGTGGACTGGATAGTGGGGAGTTGGAGAAAGAGAACTTAAAAATCCATTAGCAGACTTTTCTTTCTTTGTATATTTCTCCTTTCTAGCTTTGCTTGGATTTTCTATTTCTTTTCTTGATTGTATATGTTAAGGATTTTTGCCGTGTTTTAAAGCATACCTCAGGGGCGCCTGGGTGGCTCAGTGGATTAAAGCCTCTGCCTTCCACTCAGGTCATGATCCCAGGGTCCTGGGATCTAAGGGCTCATCATCCGGTTCTCTGCTCAGCAGGGAACTTACTTCCCCCTCTCTCTGCCTACTGCTCTGCCTACTTGTGATCTCTGTCTGTCCATTAAATAAATAAAAATCTTTAAAAAAATACCTTAAGCTTAAAAAAAATATATTTGTTGGTTTTAAACTTTTCTTTTGTATATTATTCCTTTTTTCTTGTTTTCCATCGATTTTTAAAAACTACCTGGCTAAATTTTCAAGTGGACTTCATTTACTTTTTTTTTCTTCTTTTTTAATGAAATGAATTATAGTTTATAAATCTTGCTTGGACTGGAGTTTTGATTGAATCACCAAGCTTTTACATTTAGTGTTCTTTTTCCTTTTATACTAATTTTATTTATAGTCGTTTCTAAGCATGAGCTTTTCTTCTTATATAACAGCAATATGTTCATGGTAGAGCAATAGGGGAACTCTAGGAAAGAGAAAGAAGAAAATAACTGATGATAATCCCACCTATTACTCAATCATTGAAGTACCTGTATGGTTGTTTTCCTTTAAATTTAGGATAATAATTTATTTATAGTTTTGTAACCTGAATTTTTCTGCATTGTACTTAATGATTTTCAGATCTTATAACAATTTTTCACAAGAAATACATCTTTGTAGTAGAAATACAAAGGACATGACAGGACGAGAATTCCTGAATCCCCAAAGTTCTCTACTTGATGTTGCAAGATATTTGTTACCAGTTTGCTGTATTTTTTGCAGAGATATTCCATTACAAAAACTAACATGTTGTTTTCTTTATGATCAGAATATCTTCTCAGTGTCTTGTGTCACTGTGGCAATATTTGTGAGCCATTGTTTTTTCATTGTCTTTCAAGTCTCATTTGGTTAGTTTTGAAGTTAGTGGAGATTCTAGATTCTGGCAATGGCTATTGACTTTTGTTTCTAGTACTCATTTTCAATTTTATTTTTCTGTTTTTTTTTTCATAGAATTTTAGTGATAAATCTTGAGAGCTTGAGTAGGACTGTCATTCAAAACTTCCTTTACTAGGAGAGTCTTATATTGTTCTCTTGTTTTTATTTGTTGGCTTCTGTTTTTGTTTTTGTTTCTTATTAAATCACATTTTATTTTTTTACTTATGTTAACTATGAGACACCATACATTCTTTTTGGAAAGAAATGAGATATAAATTGATAGATAATTGAAGGGTAAATAATATTTTACTGTGTGCTATAAAAAGATGATCACTATATATGGCTGTTATCAAGAAATTACAAATACAAGTCAGTATAAGTGAATGCTGTATCAAATGATAAAATATTTTTTATTTACTTGGAAATATGTTTATAACATTTTTCTGAGTGAGAAAAAGAACAAGTCACATGGTACTGTGCATAATAACATTACTTTTAATGCAGAGTTAGCCTGCAGAATTTATCTGTATATGCCTATATCTGTATATGCCTGACCTAGGTATACCCATATCTACATATGCCCATATCTATCTGTGCACAGAAAGAAGTCACAATGGAAGTTTGCTAGTGAAGATTTGTAGGTGGTATATCTTGTGTGAATTTTATAATTTTTATTTTTATTTCTATTGGCTGCTTGAATTTTTCATCCATCTTTTAATCAAAAGTTTTATTTTCCTAAAAGAGACTTTACACATTTTTTTCTTGATATAATTGTCATGTCTAGAATGCCAAACTTTAAGACTCAAGCAACTTAACATGCAATTAAAATATTTTTCAAACTTCACTCAGATTTACCTTTACCTTAAAAACTGACATAGAGCAACACATCGAAGTTTTGAATATTTTCAATAGGCTATAATTTTTGTTACAGATATTGCATAAAAGTTTGAAACCAATTTTATATGTCGCATTTAACTGCAGATAGATCATTTTATCCTAATTTCTTGTCAGTTGGTATTTTAGAAACATTTCTAAACAGGAGGCTTCCTAGGGAATGTAGAAATCATGCTTTCCCTTTTAGTGACATTATATCATTAAATACTAAAGTCTTTGCACTAAAATAATAAAGCTTTGCTATTTGTTCATAATACATATATGTTTGCTCTGCTGTGCCAAGGACAGGAAAGTCACAGAGCTTCCATGTTGAAGCTGGTTATTAAATATTCAGGCTCAATTTACCAGAACCTTTATTACACTGTGAGAAGTCTTCTATAATGAAGAGCTACTTGTAACATCAAAGCACAAGAGATATTACCTCTTCCCCTCATAGCCCAAGACCTAAAAGCTTTTCTTTTTATCTTTATATGAAAGAAAAACATACTTTTCAAAAAAGACTCAGCATTTGCGGACATTGTGTGCATCATGTAAAGTAGACTCTGGATATCGTCTATGATTTTTGCCTTTGTCCAAATGTTTTGTTTTTTCAACATTATACTTTACAACTATTTTTTTTTATATTTTATTTATTTATTTGACACAGAGAGAGAGAGAGAGAGATCACAAGTAGGCAGAGCAGCAGGCAGAGAGAGAGGGGGAAGCAGGCTCCCTGCGGAGTAGAGAGCCCGATGTGGGACTCGATCCCAGGACCCTGAGACCATGACCTGAGCTGAAGGCAGCGGCTTAACCCACTGAGCCACCCAGGTGCCCCCACTTTACAACTATTTTTTAGAGAACAAGAGAAAGGAATTTAATTTTAAACTAATTGTGACAAACAGTTCTTAACTAGCAATATATATATTTTCTCCTTTTTTCTAAATAATCTGAAGATCTGAAAAAGTGACACTGGTACTTGGGCCTTTCATTTATAGTCTCAGAAAATAAGAGAAACATTATTTTATTAGACTTCCAGGAAAGTTTTAGGAATAAAAATTTTGGAATAATTTTTGTACTTCTAAAAATGAATATTACAACCAAATTGAATATTCATAATAGAGCTACAAATGAGGGGAAGTTTCACTATGCCTGTCTCTCTTTCGTTTTCTATCAAATACAGATATTGGGGCAAAATTGAAAATAGGAAATACGCAAAGGGAACGTAAGAAAAAGGGACTTTTCTAAAGAAATTATCTAAAAGTTTCCCTTTTATCTGATTTAATTGTATCCTGCAATATCATGCATGTAGAGACTTTGTTTAATCATGTCCATACTATTTGTATGCAGACATATGATGGCAAGAAGTTTATAAATGCTTTTAACAATAATTTCACATTTTTGCATGAAAAAATGCTGGTGTTCAATCTTGCATTTGTGTAAATATCTTTGATTTTTACATGAAAAACTCCTAAATTTCCAATATTTATTTGGTTCATTTAGAATCATTAGAAATAGAGGAAAAGTTGAGAGAAGAGATAGCTTTGGTGATTAGTGAAGCAGAAGCAAAACAAATTTGGTTCTTTGGAATCATAGTCTTTTGCTTGTTAAATAAGATGAATTAGAGAGGTGAGTGGTATGCTCTGGTGTGTTTCAAAGCATTAGATTGTTCTTGCATGAGGTCATCATCATATCAGGGTTATTAGGGTGAGGTGCTGGTGCCAGAGAGGTTGGGCTACTGTTACATGCTTCATTCAGAAAAGCATTGGGATTACTAGACTATGTATGCCATGCAGGGTCTCTCCTCTTTAGGAATCCCAGCCAAATAGAGGAATAAAATTTCTTTTTCTCTCTCCTAACTATCTAGTGTTCAATTCATCTTTATTCTTATATTTATCAATTTAAAACTATTATTTGATTAACCACTATGTGTTAGACACTATGCTGTGCATACAATAAAATGAAACTAGCTTACACTCTTTAGCTTAGGTTATAGATAGTGAAACATAAGGTCCTTAGGCTTATTGCACCTGGAAGTACAAAGCACTTTTCTTAATATGAGTTTCCCTGATGATTTTTGCTTAAAAATTACATTGTCAGCCAGTGATATGCCATTTCTCAGGACATTAAACCTGGTGACCCACCAGAGGTGGGCTAGGACCTGTTGTGCTAAATGGTGGAGGGTCTCAGACCCTTCTGGGTCCCAGTTCATTCATCTTCAAAATGAAGGAAACGGACTGAAACATCACTAAGTTTTAAGACATCACTTAGTTTTAACCCTTGGACTCTCTCAGCTCCATGTTCACCCAGTAAAACAAAATTCTGCATTAAGGTAAAAGAAGCTAACAAAGGGTCTATTCATTTTGATTGTCTTAAAGTGTCTAAAAAAAATTGATTAGGCCTGATACTTAATAAACCCCTCTGAGGTTCTAAAACACAACACAACACACACACACACACACATATACACACTAGCATTTCAATGCTGCAAACCCTTTGATCTCTCTGTTGTGTGTTCACAAGCTTCACTCCAGTCTTAAAGCAGCTTGCTATGAACAGGGAGAGGTGATTGGGATAGAACGTGTGAAAAGTTAGAAGATGGAGTGTTATCACTGTTGCTATTCTGAGGAAAACACAACCAAATGTATGTTTTGAGGGACTAGAAGACCCCTGTCCAGCAGCAAAGCTTTGGTATATAGGATGTGTGTGTGTGAATGTTTGCTGCAATGAGACTGCCTCTACTCCCTAAGTGATTAGTGTAATATCAGAGTGGAAGATCACTCTTGTCTATTTGTGACTGAGTGATTTTGAGGATATTGAGGACAGCTTCCCTGGTACACTACTGCCACCAAATATATGTTAAAGGGATTAGAAAAGATATCCTACAGGTTATTGCCTCTGGATTAACTTTACAAAGAAAATGAATGGAATATAAAAAAGTATCTATAAAGGAATTATAAACCAATTATAAAACTAAGGAATTTAATTTCAAAGTATTGTGCAGGCTATCTAAGTGTGTCTGTGTGTATTCATATATGGCATGCATACTTATAATACATAGTCATTATATACATATTCATTATATATACTGCATATTTATTATATATACACATATACCAACATATAACACACAGTATATACATATGTATATATTGTATTAAGTATTTTAGAGCTATAGTGTTTTATATTTGTATATTACATATATATGCAGCATATATATACAGTATACATACAAGTATGTGTTATATGTTCTACTATTTTTAGAACTATAGCTCTGCCACTATACTAATACTAATATAGTATCATTTTGTATTTATAGTATATGTATATATATATGAATAATGTAAATATAAGTAAAAACATTTTAGAACATCAGAAAAATTGATAATCCAGTGGTTTATAATTCCATATATATATATATATATATATATATATATATATATATTCCATTTATTCACAATGACAGTAATACCAGGCAGGCCATTTAATGGGTTTAGAGGGCAAAGAAATCCTTATATTCTGAAAGCCTTCTGTTTGCTTGGATGTGTCATATTTTCAAATCCATAAATTATTTGAGCATTGCAAAGATTGGCAAAATTTGGTTTTGTTGACAAAGCTCATTTAATTGCCAGAAAGTCTGGCTGTGATATGGTATTTACTATGTGGTTAGATGGAACCAATGCTAAGCAACATTGATATACTGGTATAATTTTGTAGCACACAATATTTTAATGAGTCTTTACTAAGACCTATTATAATAGAGACCAGAAATCAATTCAGCCATTTTTTTTTCCTACAGTCTTTTTAAAAGACGTTGTACAATCTTTTTATGCCAAATGTTTAATGGTTAAAAAGAAGTGTTTCTAATTGATAGGTAAAAACATTCAGAAAGAAATTGTTTCATTTAAAAAAAGTTTTTTTATTCCACTTTCCTTTTTTTTTTTCCTATATAAAGTTTGTGTACAAGCCTTTTTATTCTTGTGGATCCTACATTTTCTTTCTTTATGGCAACCAAAAATAAAACTCCATGAGTTGTCTAAGATTGTTAACTTTTTAGTAGAGAAATTCATTTCTTATTAATTGCTTAATAAAACTGATTATTGGAAAGACTTTTTGTAGATTTTAACTAAGTTCATAATTTAATTATGTGATCTTATTTCAACCTAATTTTCATAACTATAAACAAATGCAACAGTATCTTACATTATTTATTTAATAAGTACTTTTTATTTTACTAGTTTGTATATATTGCTAAACCTTCAACCATACAACTTAATACCTTAACATCTAATAAAGCAAGCTTAGTTTTAGAAGGACATGTGTGTGCTAGAACAAAGATTAAAGCACGAAATCATTTTGTGTGCTTACAATGGACAAATGATGGCACATTTCTGTCTCTATAGATTTTAATCAATACATTAGTCAGATTTCAAAATTATGAGGAAAAAAAATTAAATTTTATTTTTTCAATGTTCCAAGATTCATTGTTTATGCACCACACCCAGTGCTCCATGCAATACGTGCCCTCCTTAATACCTACCACCAGGCTCTCCCAACCCCCAACCCTCAATCCCCTCCCCTCCAAAACCTCAGTTTGTTTCTCAGAGTCCACAGTCTCTCACGGTTTGTCTCCCCTTCCGATTTCCCCCAACTCACTTCTCTCCTTTACCCAGTGTCCTCCGTATTATTCCTTATGCTCCACAAGTAAGTGAAACCTATGATAATTGACTCTCTCTGCTTGACTTATGAGAAAATTTTGACAAAATATTACCCTAGAGTAAATTTTAATTTATGCTGAAAAAATTTTAATGCATTCTATTTTGCATCAAAGGGCAAGTGTGAGTAAATTATGTATGAAGGCTTCTTGGTTAAAAGAAGAATTTGTTTGTTTGCATCTCACTAATATCCCAATGTTTAGGTAGTTATCTTTACTCCTGTTTGCTACAGGTAAACTGGATAGAACATCAGACAGCTCATTATAGAGACGTTTGCTCTATTCCCAAAGTTGGATGACAGAACAAGTCATAGTGAGTATTGTAATTTTAGTGCTACCATGCATCTTCAAGCTGTCTGGAGGTAAAATACTTACTAAGCATTGCATTTGGGCTGTCAGAATGCTTTATGGGATGGTAATTAAAGAAAGGCAGTGCTGTAGAGTTAAGCCAATATCTGATGAATTCTAGAAATGTCTTCTAAAAAGCTCTTCCTTTGAATCTTAAGTTTTGTAAGAAGTATATTTTGTATTTGTTGACTAATCTTTTATTAAATTCATACTCTTAGAATATTCACTGAAAATGCATTTATTTTCTTATGATAAGTCAATGTTCAGTTCACCTAGCAGAGAACTCAACTGTCAGTATGCTGCCCTTTGAAATGTTGGCTTCCCCTCTCTTAATTTGTATGATCAGTTCCTATTTTTAAAACACAACAGGGGGTTCCCAGGTGACTCAATCTGTTAAACGTTAAAGGAATACACATTTGTTGTTGTTGTTTGTGTGTTTTTGTAGTGTGTAGTAATAAGAAAGAATAAAAAGGTTAATTATTTCAAGTGCCTTTTATTTTCTTTTCACAGTGAAGAATATTTTTCATACTTGCTTTAAATTTTTAAAAGTCTTACCAATTTCCTATAGAAGCTTCTCCAGCTTGGATGCAAAGCAGTGTACAATGTCCGGAGGATAGGTAGTAAGTTGGTGTCTCTTCAAATATAAAGTATTTTCTTGATCCATTCATCTGTTGATGGACATCTAGGTTCATCTAGGCTATTGTGGACATTGCTGCTATAAAATTCGGGTGCACATGCCCCTTTGGATCACTACGTTTGTGTCTTTAGGGTAAATACCCAGCAGTGCGATTGCTGGGTTGTAGGTTAGCTCTGTTTTCAACTTCTTGAGGAACCCATGCTGTTTTCCAAAGTGGCTGCACCAGCTTGCGTTCCCACCAACAGTGTAAGAGGGCTCCCCTTTCTCCACATCCTTGCCGCATCTGTGATTTCCTGACTTGTTAATTTTAGCCATTCTGACTGCTGTGAGGTGGCATCTCACTGTGGTTTTGATTTGTATTTCCCTGATGCCAAGTGATGTTGAGCACTTTTTCATGCATATTTTGGCCATTTCGATGTCTTCTTTGCAGAAATGTCTGTTCATGACTTCTGCCCATTTCTTGATTGGATTATTTGCTCTTTGGGTATTGAGTTTGATAAGTTCTTTATATATTTTGGATACTAGCCCTTTATCTGATATGTCATTTGCTAATATCTTATTCCAGTCTGTCAGTTCTTTTTGTTTTGTTGACTTGTTTCCTTTGCTGTGAAAAAGCTTTTTATCTTGATGAAATCCCAGTAGTTCTTTTTTACCTTCCTTCTCTTGGCCTTTTGCAATGTTTGTAGGAAGAAGTTGCTGCAGCTGAGGTCAAAGAGGTTGCTGCCTGTGTTCTCCTCAAGGATTTTGATGGATTCCTGTCTCACATTGAGGTCTTTCATTCATTTTAGTCTATTTTTATGTGTGGTGTGAGGAAATGGTCCAGTTTTATTCTTCTGCATGTGGCTGTTTAATTTTCCCAAAACCATTTATTGAAGAGATTTCTTTTTTCCATTGGATATTCTTTCCTACTTTGTCAAGGATGAGTCGACCATAGAGTTGAGGGTGCATTTCTGTGCTCTCTAATCTGTTCCTTTGATCTATGTGTCTGTTTTTGTGCCAGTACCCTACTGTCTTGATGATGACAGCTTTGTAATAGAACTTGAAGCCTGGAATTGTGATGCCACCAACTTTGGCTTTCTTTTTCAATATTCCTCTGGCTATTCATGGTCTTTTCTGGTTCCATTTTAGGATTATTTGCTCCATTTCTTTGAAGAAAATTGATGGTATTTTGATAGGGATTGCATTAAATGTGTAGATTGCTTTAGGTAGCATAGACATTTTTATAATATTTCTTCTTCCAATCCATGAGCATGGAAGGTTTTTCTATTTCTTTGTGTCTTCCTCAATTTCTTTCATGAGTACTTTATGAGTACAGGTTCTTTGTCTCTTTGGTTAGGTTTATTCCTAAGTATCTTGTTGTTTTGGGTGCAATTGTAAATGGAATCGACTCCTTAATTTCTCTTTCTTCTGTCTTACTGTTGGTGTATAGAAATGCAACTGATTTCTGAGCATTGATTCTATATATTGACGCTTTACTGAATTCCTGTATGAGTTCTAGCAGTTTTGGAATGGAGACTTTTGGGTTTTCCACATAAAGTATCATATCATCTGCAAAGAGTGAGAGTTTGACTTCTTTGCTGATTTGGATGCCTTTTATTTCTTTTTGTTGTCTGATTGTCAAGGCTAGGACTTCTAGTACTGTGTTGAATAACAGTGGTGGTAGTGGACATCTCTGCTGTGTTCCTCACCTTAAGGGAAAAGCTCTCAGTTTTTCCCCATTGAGAATGATAATCACTGTGGGTTTCTCACAGATGGCTTTGATGATATTGAGGTATGTACCCTCTATTCCTACACTTTGAAGAGTTTTGATCAAGAAAGGATGCTGTACTTTGTCAAACGCTTTTTCAGCATCTATTTGAGAGTATCTTATGGTTCTTGTTCTTTCATTAATGTATTATATCACATTGATTGACTTGTGGATGTTGAACCATCTTTGCAGCCCAGGAATAAATCCCAACTGGTTATGGTGAATAATCCTTTTAATGTACTGTTGGATTCTATTTCTATTGTCTAGTATTTTGGTGAGAATTTTTGCATCCATGTTCATCAAGGATATTGGTCTGTAATTCTCCTTTTTGATGGGGTCTTTGTCTGGTTTTGGGATCAAGGTAATGTTGGCCTCATAAAATGAGTTTGGAATTTTTCCTTCCATTTCTATTTTTTGGAATAGTTTCAGAGGAATAGACATTAATTATTCTTTATGTGTTTGGTAGAATTCCCCTGGGAAGCCATCTGGCCCTGGGCTCTTGTTTGTTAGGAGATTTTTGATGACTGCTTCTATCTTCTTTCTGGTTATGGGTCTATTCAGGTTTTCTATTTCTTCCTGGTTCAATCTTGGTAGTTTATATGTCTCTAGGAATGCATCCATTTCTTCTAGTTTGCCAGATTTGCTGGTGTATAGTTGCTCATAATATGTTCTTATAATTGTTTGTATTTCTTTGGTGTTGGTTGTGGTATCTCCTGTTTCTTTCATGATTTTATTTATTTGGGTCCTTTTTCTTTTCTTTTTGGTAAGTCTGGCCAGGGGTTTATCAATCTTATTAATTCTTTCAAAGAATCAACTCCTAGTTTCTTTGATTTGTTCTATTGTTCTTTTGGTTTCTATTTCACTGATTTCTCTCCTGATCTTCATGATTTCTCTTCTCCTGCTGGGGTTACACTTGCTGTGCTGTTCTTTCTCCAGCTCCTTTAGGTGGAGGGTTAGGTTGTGTACTTGAAACCTTTCTTGTTTCTTGAGAAAGGCTTGTATTGCTATATACTTTCCTCTCAGGACCACATTCGCTGTATTCCAAAGATTTTGAACTGTTGTGTTTTCATTTTCATTTGTTTCCATGAATTTTTTTTAGTTTTTCTTAATTTCCTGGTTGACCCATTCATTCTTCATGCTCTTTAGCTTCCATGTATTTGAGTTCTTTCCAACTTTCCTCTTGTGATTGAGTTCTATTTTCAGACCCTTGTGGTCTGAAAATGTGCAGGGAATGATTCCAGTCTCTTGGTACCAGTTGAAACCTGATTTGTGACCCAGAATTTGATCTATTCTGGAGAATGTTCCATGTTCACTAGAGAAGAATATTCTGTTCTTTTGGGATGGAATGTTCTGAATATGTCTGTGGTGTCCATCTGGTCCAGTGTGTCATTTAAAGCCTTATTTACTTGTTAATCTTTTGCTTAGATGATCTGTCCATTTTAGTTAGGGGAGTGTTAAAGTCCCCTCTATTGTTGTATTATTGTTGATGTGTTTCTTTGATTTTGTTATTAATTGGTTTTATATAGTTGGCTGCTCCCATGTTAGGGACATAGATATTTAAAACTGTTAGATCTTGTTGGACAGGCCCTTTAAGTATGATATAGTGTCCTTCCTCATCTCTTATTATAGTCTTTGGCTTAAAATATAATTTATCTGATACAAGGATTGCCACCTCAGCTTTCTTTTGATGTCTATTAGCATGGCAAATTGTTTTCCACCCTCTCAATTTAAATCTGGAGGTGTCTTTGGTTCTAAACTGAGTTTCTTGTAGACAGCATATTAATGCATTTTGTTTTTTTATCCATTCTGATACCCTGTGTTTTTTAATGTGGACATTTATCCCATTTACATTAAGGGTCATATTGAAAGATATGAATTCAGTACCATTGTATTGCCTGTAAGGTGACTTCTACTGTATATTATCTCTGTTCCTTTCCAGTCTATTGCTTTTAGGCTCTCTTTGCTTAGAGGATCCTTTTCAATATTTCCTATAGGGCTGATTTGGTGTTTGCAAATTATTTTGATTTTGTTTGTCCTGGAAGCTTTTTATCTCCCCTTCCCTTTTCAATGACAGCCTAGCTTGGCTGCATATTTTTCCTTTAGTGCTCTGAATATATCATGCCAGTTCTTTCTGGCCTGCCAGGTCTCTGTGGATAAGTCTGCTGTCAATCTAATATTTCTACCATTGTATGTTACAGGCTTGTCCCATGCTGCTTTAAGAATTTTCTCTTTGTCACTGAGACTTGTAAGTTTTACTATTAGATCATAGGGTTTGTACCTATTTTTATTGATTTTGAGGGGGGATTCTCTGCACCTCCTGGATTTTGGTGATTGTTCCTTTTGCCATATTAGAGAAATTCTCTATTATAGTTTGCTCCAACATACTTTCTGCCCCTCTCTTTCTTCTTCTTCTGGGCTCCCTGTTATTCTAATATTGTTGCTTCTTATGGTATCACTTATATCTCAAATTCTCCCCTCATGGTCTAGTAGTTGCTTGTCTCTCTTTTGCTCAGCTTCTTTATTCTCCATCAGTTGGTCTTCTATATCACTGATCCCCTCTTCTGCCTCATTTATCCTAGCAGTAAGCATCTCCATTTTTTATTGTACCTCATTAATAGCTTTTTTATTTCAACTTGGTTAGATTTTAGTTCTTTTATTTGTCCAGAAAGGGATTTTACTTCTCCAGGAAAGGATTCTCTAATATCTTCCATGTATTATTTGAGCCCAGCTAGCTCTTTGATAATCATCATTCTGAACTCTAATCCTGACATATTACTGATGTCTGTATTGATTAGGTCCCTAGCCATTGGTACTACCTCTTTTTTCTTTTTCTATGATGTGTTTTTCTGCTTTTCATTTTATCCAGATAACAATATATTAATGAGAGAGTATAATACTAAAAGGGTGGCAAAGACCCTAGAAAAACATATGCTAACCACATCAGAAGAGACCTGAAACTGAGAGGGAGAAGAAAGGGGGAAATTTTTTTTTTTTAAATAAAGATATATATTTATTAGACTGGTGAATAGAACAGAGCCACCCACTTGATTTTGGGTATATTCTGGTCTCTTAGAAGAAATTACCTCCCAAAATTTTAAAGAAAGAAAAACATATATATATATATATATATATATATATATATATATATGGGGTAAACACAATGAAGGGATGGAAATTGACTGTAAAGATGAAAATTAAGAAAGATTCTTAAAAAGGAGTTGGTAAGATAAATTGGTTGGAAAAGAAAAAAAAAGAATGTGATCAGGTTGGAGATAGATTTAGGATATATTTTGATTTATTAGAAGAAATTACATCCTAAGATTTTAAAGAAAAAAAAGTTATATGTATTCAAAAAATAAAGTTGAATATAATGAAGGAATAAAATATGACTATAACAATGAAAATTTAAAAAAGATTTTTTTAAAAAAGGTATTGATAAGATATAATAATTAAAAAGGATAAAATAAGAAAAAAATAGGGCACCTGGGTGGCTCAGTGGGTTAAGCCCCTGCCTTCAGCACAGGTCATGATCTCAGGGTCCTGGGATCCAGCCCCACATCAGGCTCTCTGCTCCATGGGGAGCCTGCTTCCTCCTCTCTCTGCCTGTGATCTGCTTACTTGTGATCTCTCTCTCTCTGTCAAATGGATAAATAAAATTAAAAAAAATAAGAAAAAATAAAATTAAGAAAATTTAACTTTACAAGACTAAAGGATCATGGGGAAAAAAAGCCATGAATTCTGTGCTGCTTTCCCCTAGCTCTGGAGTTTCACAGTTCTCATTGATCGTTGAACTTGGTCTTGGCTGGATGTTCTTGCTGATCTTCTGGGGGTGGGGCCTGTTGGAGTGATTCTCAAATGTCTTTGCCCCAGGCAGAATTGCATTGCCCTTGCTGGGGGCCAGGGGCCAGGTTAAGTAATGTGCTCAGGTTCACTCTCAGAAGCTTTTATTCCCTGAACACTCTCCGTATTGCTCTGAAAATGGAGCCTCCCAATCTCTAGCCTGTAGGAGCCAAGGGATCAGGGGCTGCAGAAAAAAGCAGTGTGCCTGCAGAGAAAAGCAGTCAATCCCTCCTATCTTGCTGGTGTCCATTAGCGTTCAGCCTCACCTGGACTGTGACCGAGCATTTCTATCTCTGGTGCACAGCCCCATTTGGAGTCTCCAAACCCAGCAGATCCCTGCTGTGTACTCCTGTGCCACTCATCCTGGTGGAGGAAGATGGGGGGTCTCTCCAGATCTGCCACTTGTGGGGTCCCTGCTCAAAGAGCAGTGGTCTGACTGTGTTGCAGTTCAAGGTTTAAGATATCCTGGAGCTAAAAGCTCCATCTTAGGCTCTTTCTCTGTAGTCTACTACCCCGCTTCAATACCTGGCATATCTGCAACACTCAGATACCCCCCGTCTTTCTGTGACCCCGTTGGTCCTGAGACCACACGGTTCCCATGAAGGCTCCACCCCTTCTTAGCCTCTGAAATGAAGTCCCTCAGTGGAGCAGACTTCTAAAAGTTCTGTTTTTGTGCTGCACTGCTCCACTGCTTTCCAGGAGCTGCCCCTCCCCCCGCAGTTTATCTTCCAGTCACTTCCGATTCACTTCTCTGCACATCCTACCTTCCTGAAAGTCGTTGATTTTCTGTTCCTAGAATTGCTGCTCTTCTCTTCTATCTCCTGTTGAGTTTTTAGGTGTTTGGAATGGTTTGATAACTATCTAGCTGAATTCTTGGGACCTAATGCTATTTCAATTTCCTACTCCTCCACCATGTTGCTTCCCCCTTCTAAAATATAGCTTTTTTATAGAACATCTAGCAGAGGATAATAGATAATGATGCAATGGATTAATATTACTATTTTTAAAAAATTGAAAGGTAATCCTCATTCAGAGCCAGTTTGACATTTTCCTCTCTGACATCCTATTTAGGGCTCTGAATCCCAGCTATGCATTTCTGTGAATTTGGATCTAACAGAAAGATGTAGCTTTCACATAATTTTCTTCAGTTATAAGAATCATAATTGTTGCAATGGGACGTTTAAGCCTGGGTCACTTTAATCTTTTCTGAAGATAGCAAGTGCTCTTCAGGGACATGCAAGATGAGGAAGGCACCTGTTGGTTGCTGCATCTGTGTCACCAATATATACTTGGTGCAGATCAGTGTGTTCAGGAGTCAGTTATGAAGAGGAATATGAAATGTTGCAACTTAGCAAATGTGCTAAAATATAATTATAAAAAATATTTTGAAAGCTAACCAGTTTAGACTAACAAAATATTTATATATTCTCTCAATTTAGTCTTGAGAAAACAGCTGAATGGGATGTAAAAATAAAGATATAACTATTAACATTGAAGTATAATTGTCTGATAAAAGTACTCCTTTTATTTTGAGCTAGACAAAATGAGGTGATTTTCAGATTCATTTGATTATAATATTAACTTACATCAAATCTTGCAATGAAGTAACCTATTCTATTCTTATTTGCTGTTGTCTCAAGATATAGGATTCCTACATCTCTGAATTACAATGACATATAGTAGGGTTTTGAGAATATAAAGCATAGGTCAAAATTTGTGACAAGCAAATACAGCTGCTGACATTCTATTGAATAGAAATATTAAAAAAAATAAAAATTTTATTAAAACTTCTAACTCCCAAATTTCATGGAAAATCTGGGACATTTTGATATTTATTTTGTCTTAAAAAGCTTTTAAATGTAAATGTGCAAGCACTTGGTTAAAAAAAAATCAAATGGTAAGAGGGTCATAAGGAAATGTCTTCAATCTCTCATTTTTCCATTTTCTTAAGTATTCTTCCATAAATATTCATTCTTATATAAACATATGAGAGAAATAAACAATGAGATCACAATAAATATTTTTCTATGCCCAAGTACTTTTAATTCCTCATTTTTGTAATAACTTGTTTTAATGATTTTTGTTACTTTATTGCTTTATGCTTACTTTTATTCCACTTTCATTGTCACTGCTTTAGTATTTTTAAATTGAATTCTTACATTTCATAGAACTTCCTTTTTTCCCTCTCCTACTTAAATTTTTTATTTCATAAGTTTGAAATACTATCCTTTAATAGCTGATAGGAACTGTGGTGATTGCAGTGGTAGAGGAAGGAGAGCTTCAGTGTGCATGCAGGGCAGGCTGGGAGGGTGCCAGACACCTCTGTGAACACCATGCTATATTTTTCTTGGACGATATATCAATCTTTTAAGTGGACATCCAAATGTGTCTGAATCTATTTTTCTGAAAACAAATCTAACAGCCATTCCCGAAGAAATAATGATCCTCTTCTTGACAAAAGTCTGAAAATGTTTAGCTAAGTTAATGCATTTTGAACCCTTTTGATCATTGAAAGAATCAAAGTGGAGTGCAAAATCTAGAAGTCAGGTCTTCGAACTCTATTCTGCTATCTTTCTCATTTCTTTTTACCAGTATTCAGATTGAGGGATTTGGGGCTGATCAAGGAAACAGATATGACCATGAGGTGGCAGTAGCACACAAGGAGTTTTATCTGGGCAGTGCTTTGGCAAGTTTGCCCGTGGGGAACGTCCCTCACAGCAGGAAACCTTCAGAGGTAAGGGATGAGCTCTACTCCCTGGGAGGGGAAGAGGGCAAAGGAAAGTCCTGGGAAAGAGAGTTAAGAGGTGTTAGGAGTCTAGATGGTTTTATTCGGTAGCATAATGGTGAGTCTCTGGGTCATAGAGCTCTGAAGGGCAGCAGAAACTTGGTCTTTTATAGACACAGAGTTTATCTTACTTATGGCTTTCAGATATTGGGTTCAGTTGTGTGCATTATGCAATACGGGAAGGCTATAAATGGCTAAGATTCTGCTTATTTGGAATATATTTATAACAACTGGATGTTAAAAATTTGAGGGTTTTTTTGTGTGCCAGTGGCCTTTGGAGCTAGTAGGTCCCAGCTGGCTGTGAAGTAAACAACATAGGGCCAATGTACAGAAGCCATCTTTGACTCACTGATGTAACAGCTAGGCTGTACTAGTTTTGTTTGTGTATGTGTGTTTTGTCATTATAAAATACTCCAAATATACACAAAAATATACACACTAATATAATGCATAATATGTACACAACATCCCTATTTTGTTGACTTTGTCATTTTGTCATAATGGCCCCAGGTTTTTTAAAGGAATAAATCACTAGAGTTGAATTCCTCTGTGTACCCCTCCTAAAACTATTCTCCTCTTCATCTTCTTCATAAGAGTCTTCTTTGTATGCTTAGATTCATATACTTTATATGTATCATTTAAAATAATTCATAAAGTTCTTTTGAGATGACTTAAACTTTATATAAATGATAACAAAATATACATAGCCTTCTGCCTTCTTATAATTTTTGAGATTGATTCAAATGGATCCAATTGATACTTGTAGGTAAAATAGTATTTCATTGCATGAATATAGCATGATTTTAAAAACAATTTCATACTTATGGACATTTTAGTTGTTTCGTTTTCCACTGTTTGCAAATGATAATGTAGACAACATTTCGGAATATATCTTCTTATGTAAATGTTGATACTCAGCTATTTCATTTTGATAAGCTGTTAATAAATTGGCAAATAATTCCCAAACACTGTATGTGTACAGGTCTGGGACTTTCTTGAAATTAGAAGTAAATCCTATTCTTAATAAATTTATAATAGTTTAATTTTATATATGTTTATAAATTAGGATGACTCTGATATGTGATAGCTTAATTTTTTCTATCATTTTACTAAACTGAAATTTATTTCTATGATAGAGTTGCTGTCAATGTTATTGTTTTATTATTTACCCCAATATTTTGTTTTGGAAATCCTCTGAATTGCACAGGCCGGTAGGAACGACTGAGTTGCAGTTTTGTCTTTAGGAGAACATTGTGTTAAAGGCCTTCCTGAATTTCTAGCACTGTCACTTGCTCAGCTAATGATTTATCAAATACATAAGAGCAATTAGAAAACTGAGATTTAAAAACAGTGTTATTATCTACAGCTCAAGTAATTTAAATCACTCTCCTAGGAGATGTATTTTGGGAAAAGTCCTAGTGGCAGGCACATGACATGGTAAGTTTAATGCTTAGTGTAAGCTGATAACTTCTAATGGGAAATTATATACAGAGCTTTTGAATTGCCTTTCAAATCACTCATCTTTCCAGCATTTATTGTATGCAACAAATTCATAGAAAGTGTTTAGCTAAAACAGGTAGTTTGAAAATATTTTAACGTTTTTATCTAAACAAATGTCAGAATTTTTTTGAAAATGAAAAATGCTAAGTATAATAAAAGTGTATATTTATGCTCTCGGCAGCCAAATGTGCTTTTTAATGGAATTTAAATAAATGGAATTTTTATGACAAAAAAAGCAACAGTAAAAGCAGTGATTATGTTTTTCATAGTTCATTTGCTGTCTTTGCCCTGCAGACCTTGTGTGGAGGAAAATGAGATCCCGAGTGAAGTCTACAATGTCATTGACTCTGAAGAAGGACTCAGAGACCCATTGGTGTTTAATGACCCTTACTGGCCTATGCAATGGGAACTGGTATGATCTTCAGAAATAGATGGTTCTTTGGCAATGTTAAGAAATATTATTTTCGTCATATTTTAATGCAGTAGACAGACACTTTTATGCGCTGCCTGCTTTTATCTATTGGTTTTGCAGAGAAAGACTTAGCAAACTTTTGATGAAATGTTACTGCCAGGTTACTAATGAGTACTAATCCTTTTAATTTGATTACATCCTTAGGGTTTGATTTAGTGTACAAAAGATACCAGTAAAAGAAAAAAAAAGACATTTAAATTTGGTGCGTGAAAACAGACTCATTACATAGAAATGTTGTTGCCATTCAGGCTTGAAGTTCTTGTTCTTACATAACAGGAATATATCCTATATTACATCAATGATGAAAGAACTCTTCTTTGTTTTTATGGTTTAAGTAGATGTTAGAACAGTGCATAACAAATTTTTTTTTTCATGATGCTTAGGGTGTTGGATGTTTTAGGACCATATTGTTCTATCATATATACACAATTGTGATAATAGAAAGGACTGAAAAAAAGCACGCATATTTTTTTAAAGTAAATAAGTAAAAACAAAAAAAGTCAAAGTACATACCACTGAAGATTTTAATAAGAAATACTTAGAATGTGAAGATGACTTGCTGAAAATATCAGAGAGGAATTGAAGACCTTCTTCTGTCCATACTTATCTCCTCATAGGTCTGTAGATTATATGGTATTGTAAAGGGTCTCATGCTATAAATGAGAAAAAGTTTAAGAGCATTTCATCATGTTTATGGACATAATGAGGTGAAAGTGGGCAACTAATGTGATACCTCTTTTTTGTATAGATCATTGGTAATTGCCAAGCCAAGTATCTGAAAAGAGGAGAAAACCCATGTTGGAAAAAGTCTAGTTTACTCCTCTGTAGTTTCAATTCATCTTTAAAAAGTGAAACATGATTTATAAAACTTTAATATACATCTATCTAGAGAGAGATATGATATATATATATAATATATATTTGTATATGACTACATTTGACATTTCAAACAGACAAAAATACTCAAGCAGAAAAAAATTGAGTTTTGCTTCATTGCTTGGAAGTGAGATAATCAGTAAAAAGTGAGTGGACTAGAACTATTAGGGTCATGAAAGTTAAAGAGAAAAAGAATGAAATTTTTGACAAAGGAGTGAGGAAAAGTATCTAGGGAAAAAGGAGGGCATGAAATGAGGAGAAATGTCTTTAAACTTTCTCTTGTTGGTTGGTTTTTTTGACCTGAAGCAGCAGCCAAAATTAAGATAAATACTGAAGATTACATATATTGATGCTTCATAATTAGTTACCTAGCAAGATATACTTTTATCGTATCAGTGATTAAATGCTAAGCTCCTGTATATTGAAGTCAAGAATTGCAGAAGAACACAATAGGGAAAGGAAATAGAGGCCAATTCTTCTTGTTGGAAAGACAAGAAGAATTGAGTAACAGTCAATAAAATGACAAGGATTAGCAATGGAGAAAAATCTTAGAAGACTTTTAAGCAATAAGCCCTCTTAAAAGCAGAGGATAGAGATTGTGAAAGGTAGAAGGTGGAAGTAGAAGGAAAACCCTATACTGTTTTCTAGGGTATAAGTTGATAAACTTCTTCTGCAGATAACCAGATAATAAATATTTCAGGCTTTCTGGAGCATATAAACCTCTGTGGCACAATTTTGTTGCTGTTGTTCCAGTCCTTTAAAAAAATGTAAAGACCTTAACTTTGCACCATACAAAACCAGGGTATCAGCTGGATTTCACTTGCAGGCCATAATTTACTGATGCTGCAGAGAATAAGGGAAAAGGGGGAGTAAAAAAATAATAATCATCATTCAGATCTAGCTGTCCCTTAGCATCCAAATTTGGTGTTATACTATGCACACATTACACAAACACAACTCAGCAATGAAAGATCAACCAGATCGTATTACCATCAATAGCTTTCTAAAATATTACTGTATTCCTTACAGCATTATTCTAGAGGTATGTCTGCCTGTATGGAAGAGATTCCTTGTAATACCTCATAGTATTAAGGTCAGCCATAATACAAAATTGTAAAGACAGGTTGAAGTTTCCAACTGGATGTTCTGTCTAAAACATATTCCTAACAGTAGACCTATGCTATGTTATAGAATCCATTCTCTGTTGAGAATACCAAAAATATTTATTGAAGGATTGATGGGCACAGCTGGGTTGTGCTGCCCTAATGGAGAAAGGTGAGATCTTACACTTGTTACCATCCATTAAGTGGTCTCCCTTAGTTACCACTGTCATTCTCCTTTCTCAGGACACAACCTAGTATCCTGAAACAGGAGTCTATTCTTATCTGTATTTTTGTGCCCATTTATTTACTCCTCAACCAAAAACATGGTAGTCAATGTGGTAAAGTGTTCCATCATGATTTCTTGGGTAAGTGGCCTAGAGGAAAAGAGTGAAAGCTAAGAAGATTATAATTTTTTATTATATTAGTTAGACAAAAATAACATAACCCATTTTAACTGGTGCTCAAAGCTCAATATACATTGACTAGAAAGTTTACAACAATATAATTTTCAAAATGATAACATTGGGGAGGGTATGTGTTGTGGTGAGCACTGTGTGTTGTATAAGACTGATGAATCACAGACCTGTGCCCCTGAAACAAATACAACATTATACGTTAATAATAATAAAAAAAAGAATTAAATTTCCTAGCCAAAAAAAAAAAGTAAAGCTTATCTACTTTAATTTTTTTCTCCTCTAATTTTTGATTCAGAAGTTAATTTTGTGCATCTGCACACACTTATTTTACTTATCAAACAATGGGGGAAATGATGTAAAAGTGAGTTGACAGCATGAACTTTCATCAGTGAAAAAGGTATCAGGATACTTAGATACTTGGGGATCCGTATCTGAGCCAGGGATCCTATCCTGATCTCTATGCCTCTGTAGACTGCCACAGCACAGGCCAGAGGGCCAGAGTAAGGATGATGCCAAGAGAGATTCAGCCTATGAATTTAAAAAGAAAAGGAAATGTTAGATCATTTTAACATGGTTTCAGATTTTAAAAAAGCAAATTTTTTTAAAAGAAAATTTTTAAAATGTTTCTATGAGTGGGTATATTAGGAGGACTATAGGCAAATGGAGATTCTATCCTAGGTCTAGACTATGCTGTCTAGACTGTGACTATCATGAACATTTCAATCTTCTGAAAATTTGTTTTATTATTTGTAAGATGGGCATAATAGTACATATTCCACAGGATTGTTTTTAGAATTAAATGGGATCATGGACACAAAATATGTACCATGGTATTTAGCATGTGGTGGGCATTCAATGAACAACTTGGCAGCTAACCAGATTCCTTTCCTACCTATAATGGGATAAACATCCATTATATAGTAAGTAAACTATGCTGAATGCTCATTTCTCAACAATGTTAGATGTTTAGAGCAGTACTAGTACAGGTTATTAATAACCCTTGCACTATAATATAATAGGATTAATATTTATCTTAGTGGTCTCTCTCTGAACAATGGCCTACCCCACAAAGAGTACATAGCAGATCCACCAGGATGCAGGGAAAAAATATGATAATTTCTATTTATATTTTTTTAATCTTTTTTTTAGTTTTTCTGACTATATTATGATCCATAAGTATGTTAGCATATTAATATATGTTTTCATTTTTAAATGATTAAATATACATATAGCATTGGTATATTTGCAAATGTTTTTAAATGGTTAGACTCATGAATACAGTATCTGAAAGCACCTCAACAAATACTCATGAAGTGAATGTCATAATGTTTTTACTGAGTGTCTGTTATATGAATAGGACTAGGCATTAAATCTGAAGATGTCAGCTATAGATTTTTACTTTAAAAAAATCTTAAAGTCTAAAAGAGGTGATAGCATATACTAATAAATATCATTAGACAGAAAGCCATTCCGTTAAGAAGACAAAGTTAAAGAAGTTACTTCTATCGGAAGTAACTTGTGTGAGATAATATTGTGTGATAATCTTGTGTGAGATAATATTTGAACTGGGACTAAATGTGGAAATGCTATAAACAGAAGCATGAAGATGGAAAAAATGTTTTTGTCCAGAGGAAGTGTCTTGGATACTTGAAGTCCAGACTTCATTCCATGCCAATAGAATTTTTTAAAAGGCTTTTGATTAACAGATAACTTTCTTCAATATAATAGTAATCATGAGCATTGGGTGATCACAACTTATGAATAGGCGAAATGACTGGCAGCAATGTTACAAGGGACTTGAGGAAGGAACCAAGAGTTATAGTTATAAAGTACCTGCACTTCTGTGAAATAGTATAGTATTATTTGAAAGTAGAAAGGTAGACTTTGGGGCCCAGGTGGCTCAATTGGTTAAATGTCTGATTTTGGCTTGGGTCATGATCTCTGGGTCCTGGGATTGAGCCCCACATTGGTCTCCCTGCTCAGCAGGGAGTCTGCTTCCCCCTTCCTCCTTGTCCCTCCCCCTGCTCACACTCTCTTTCAAATGAAAATCTTAAAAAGGAAAAAAAAAAAAGAATTCTTGAGCTAAATATTTGAGTTTGAATGCCAGTGATTTATTATTTTATTTATTCATTTATGAAACATTTGTCAAATACTGTGGTCAGGCCTGATACTGTATACAAAATACAAATATAAATTACATGCTATTCTTATTTTCAAAAAGTTCATATTCAGTGAAAGAGCTGTATAAATGTACTCATTGCATATTATAAATGCATAACAAAGAAGTGAATAAAAGAAAAACCAGGGGTGCCTGGGTGACTTGGTAGGTTAAGCGTTGGCCTTTGGCTCAAGTCATAATCCCAGGGTTCTGGGATTGAGCCCCATGTTGGTCTCTCTGCTCAGCAGGAAGCCTACTTCTCCCTCTCCCTCTGCATGCCACTTCCCCTGCTTGCGCCCTCTATCTCTTTCTGTAAAATAAATAAATGAAAATCATAAAAAGAAAAAAGAAAGAAAAACCAATAGTGATGACACTCAGGAAAGAATATTTGGAAAGTCTTCACTGAGTCAATATATAAATAAGCCCTATTCCAAAAGACCATGTATGCCAAAATAAGGCATTTGTCCTTTGTCTTGTAGCTCATGGAGCTAAAAGGCTTATGAGAAGGAAGTGGCCCAATAACCTTTGTCTTGTAGAAAGCTGACTGAGGTAGCAGGTTGAGTTCAGATTAAAGGGGATCAAGATGGGAGGCAGAAAGATAACTGTTTGGGGGAGACCTCTAGTTCAGGAAAATGAAGAAACTTGGACCTAGGAGGTAAAGTGGAAGATATATAGACAAAAATGCAAAATCAAGCCATATTTAGGAGGAAGATATTGATGAAAATCTTAAGTAAATCTGGATATTAGAATTAAGAAGGACCTGTCCAGAATGATTTCAGATTGGTTTGGTGACATGGAGGGTGATTGTATTAAGTGTACTAGAGCTGCCATAACAAAATACCACAGATTAGGTGGCTTAAACAACAGAAATTTATTTCCTCACAGTTCTGAAGACTGGGAGTCCCAAGATCAAGGTTCCAGCAAGTTTAGTTTCTCCTGAGGCCTTTTGTTTTCGGCTTGCAGACAGCTGCTTCTCATTAGGTTCTCACCAGGCCTTTCCTCTGTGCGTGTGCATCCTTGTGCCAGTCCTACTGGGCTGGGGTTTACAAAGATCTAAGAAAGTGTATACAATATTGTTTGTTTAGGTCCCCACCCTTATGAGCTCATTTAGGGTTAGCTACATCTTGAAAAGCTCTAGCTTCAATATAATCATAATTTGGGCAAGGACTTTAAATTCTGAATTTTAGAGGAACACAAATTATTCAATAACAGGGTAGATTCGGTGGTATGGTAAAAGTATCCAATTATGTCTTTGACAGAATGACCAAGATCTGTCTGTGGAATGCTTATACTGAGATAGGGAAAAAAAAGGGATAAAATATTTTATAATTATAATGGGATCATTATCCATGTTTTAATAATGAGTAAATTGAGACTCGTGGATTAATGATAATATGTAGGCACTTAAAAATCAGGTCATGATCTCAGGATCCTGGGATCCAGTCCCATATCGGACTCTCTGCTCAGCGGGGAGCCTGTTTCCCTCCCTCTCTCTCTCTGCCTGCCTCTCTGCTTACTGTGATCTCGCTCTGTCAAATAAATAAATAAAACCTTTAAAAAAAAGTAAGAAAATGAGTTATGTTATAGGTACAATGTTATAATTATAAATATGCATATATAACAAATGTTTAAAATATAGCAAATGTGCATTTATGTTACAAATATGTAACTATAACATGTTGCCCACAATTTAACTCATTATCATCCATATTTAATTGCCTATGGGTTATCTTCAAGCCTGTGAGTCTCAATATGAAATAAATATGTAATTATAACACTTAACATTATATGTATGCAACTGTATATGTATTTAGAGGTGTATTATAATGTATATATGGCTATTGATTGAGATTACCCAGGAAAATGTGATATATTTGGTGGAAAGGAAGGGGAAATGATACTATTTCAAGATGAAAAAAAGTGCATTAATCTGAAGACATTGTGTAGGTTAGGATGTGAGACAAGAAAGAGATATAGACATGTGCTTGCAGAAATTCAGTAATGAAAGCTGAACAGGGACTGGCATGGTGCATGGAGAGAAGGACAGAATAGGTCAGATTTATTTACTCAAGAAATACTTATTAACTGCCTAGTAGAGGCTAGACAATGTGCTTGACCTTGGAGAATCAATAATGAACAAGAAGATGTCTCTGTTTTCTTAAAGCTGATAATCCTAGCAAGAATAATATAACCCAGCAAATTATTAATGGTATAACATAACTGTAATAACCATTTAGTTGATAGCAAATAATGGGAGTTCTAACCTAGTGTTGGGTGTATGAGAATTTTTTTTTCCAAAAAAATGGCATGTCAATTGCAAACAAAGGTGAATATGACTTAACTTGACAAAGAAGTTGCCAGGATAGGAGGAGTGGCTGCTTTAGGCAGGGAGACACTAGCATAAAGAGCCAGAGGATTCTATGGCATTGAGGAAACAAAACAGCTGTCAGTATGACCAAAGTATAGGCTGTAAAAGGAAGAAGAGTTTGAAAAGTCGAAGAAGAAGGAATGTCTTGATAGAGATAAGGAAAACCACAAGAGTGTGCTTATAGGATCATCTAGCAGAAAGGAAAATATGTTTGACTGTGGAAAGTGCTTCTCAGAAAACAATAAAAGATTACCGTGCATCCTAAAAATGAGCAACAAAGATGCTGTTATTCTTCAGGAAAATAATTCCAGAAGACTGTTGAAAATAGAAGCCACACTGCAATGGATTTTGATGAGTGAGCAGATATTGAAGAGGTGGAGACACTGAACAGAGAACTTTTGTAGAAGTTTATCTAATCCATTTATTATTGACTTATTAGAATATTGGGATGGCTTTGGTAATTCAAGACACTTGAAGATTTGAGAGTTGGTGATTAGTATAAACAATGGGAACAAAAATACAACGGAATTATATCTTTAAGGTGCTGAAAGAAAATTACTCACAGCACAGAATTTTATCCCAAAGGGGGTGAGAGGGATCCCTTAGGAATGAAGGTGAAAGAATTTATTTCAAGCAAAAACTGGAAGCCTTCATCATGAGCAGATTCTACTATAGGAAATACTGAGGGATGCCCTTGGGCAAAAAGAAAATAATCCCAGAGGAAAATTTATAAAAGTTATCTGAAGCACAGGATGAGATTATTTTTCTCTCACGTGGATTTGCCTTTGCTTTTTTTCATACAGAGAAATTAGAAACACGGAATCACTTAATCACTTAACGCAAGCCCCAGTTTTAGTATATGTACTGTCAAAGCGAGCACAACCCAAACCCCAATATCAAGATGATTTAAGTTGGGGGCGCCTGGGTGGCTCAGTGGGTTAAGCCGCTGCCTTCTGTTCAGGTCATGATCTCAGGGTCCTGTGATCGAGTCCCGCATCGGGCTCTCTGCTCGGTGGGGAGCCTGCTTCCTCCTCTCTCTCTCTCTGCCTGCCTCTCTGCCTACTTGTGATCTCTTTCTGTCAAATGAATAAAATCTTTATAAATAAATAAATAAATAAATAAATAAAAGATTATTTATAGTTGGAAATCAAAAAAAAAAAAAAGGAAAGTGGAAAGGGAAAGAAAAGAAAAAAGGAAGGAAAAAGAAAAGAGAAAGTTGAATATCAGTCACTGAGAGAGCTACTTGTAGTTCACCTTGACTCTTAACATGAGCTGCCCATCTACTTAGACTTTGAGCTCAATTTTTGGGAACAGCAGCTCTCCCTAGGAGAAAGGTGGCTTTAATTACCGAACTTACCTGTCTAGGTTTCAGCTTCTCCTAGATCTTGGCCTTCAATCCCTTGTTGGATTTCTGTTACATTAAAATACTTGAATATCTAGTTTTTCTTATATTTATTTACTTTTTCCGTGTCTTTAGTAGGAGTATTAGAAGGAATTATTTAATCTATTATTACTATAAATAGATGTTTGAAGTTTATTCTATATAAATAAACCAAATATAAATTGTTTTAACATCTTCACATAAAAGAAGTGATGTCATCACACTAAAGTTGGGAATCTGTACTTCTGCCAGAACTGCTCAATATATAGCCTGAACAGGGAGCCATTTGTTTTCAAAGGTAAAGCAAAATTCTGTCTTACCTAATGGTCAGAGTTTCTTTCTATTGGATTTTCAACTTCTTTTTTTTTTTTTTTTTTTTAATTTTTTATTTTTTATAAACAT
>NC_081561.1:117090308-117095818 GCF_022355385.1 Mustela nigripes
AGTCGCTTTGGATTCACTTCTCCGCCGGTCCTACCTTTCAGAAAGTGGTTGATTTTCTGTTTCCAGAATTGCTGTTCTTCTTCTCTTCGATCTGCCGATGGATTTTCAGGTGTTTGCAATCTTTAGATAAGCTATCTAGCTGATCTCCGGCTAGCTGAAGCAGTCTCAGCTTGCTACTTCTCCGCCATCTTGACTCCTCTCGGATTTTCAACTTCTAAATAAGTTATTGTTGGGGTGCCTGGGTTGCTCAGTGGGTTAAAGCCTCTGCCTTCGGCCCAGGTCATGATCTCAGGGTCCTAGGATTGAGCCCCACATCGGGCTCTCTGCTGGGCAGGGAGCCTGCCTTCCCCTTTCTCTCTGCTGGCCTCTCTGCCTACTTGTGATCTCTGTCTGTCAAATAAATAAATAAAATACTTAAAAAAAAATCTTTAAGTTGTTAAGATAACAGAAAAAGAACACATATTGAAGAGAGGATACACATGAATAGTCATGAAATATCAACATTTTTATCAGCTCCATAAGGTAAAGTACTGCTATAATGGAAATATTTGTATTGATTTTTTTTCTAATTAAAAAGTAAATACTTGGATAGCCAAAATAGAAAGAATAAAATAATTTCCTATAATCTTACATTAATATATAATCACAATATACATTTTGTTACATATCATTTTAGATATTGTTTTATGCCTGCATTATATACTATAACCATAGTATATCTGCTTAAACATGCTTAAAATTTCCAAATAAAAATGTAACCATTCTATAAAGACTCTTCAATACTTATTTTATTTTTCTTAGTATAGCTTAGCTGTTTTTTTTTTTTTTTTAAATCTCAGTTAATTTGGATCTAACATGTCTCTTGGTGTTTGAACAGTTATTTTTGATGTCCTTCAAGTAGTTTTTATTTTACTATTTTACAAGCATTGCTCTGATGTGGATGGATTGTCCTGGTATAGTGAGTTGACTTTGTGGAGTGTAGTGTCACATAGAGAATACTCCAGTAAGTGAGATTTATCAGTAGATGAGTTAGGGATCCAGGGATGCAGACTTTACTCTGAAATTTTGGAAGACTCTATGACCCATGTAAAGCCAATGGTATAAAACTGGGCTCACTGTCCTGTAGCCTCTAGCTGAGTTCCCAAATTCATCTGATTTTTTTTTTTTTTTTTTTTTTTTTTTTTTTTTTTTTACCAGCGCCTTCTCTTCTCTAATTCCTGTTGGTGGGGATTGTCCAAAATAGTTAAAAGTGTAGTTGCCCATAGGGAAGAAAGAGGGAAATAATGATGGTTAGTGTGTTAGAGAGATTCATGGTTCCACCTAGTCCTTTTTTCCCCCTTCCTTTTGAATATATTGAGATGGCCTAAAGTTATCTGAGATGTTGCAAACCACTCTCTCCCTTTCTACTCACCCAAATGCCTTTGTTGAAAAACACCATGGTAAAAGGCAAACTTCACTTAGTACATACTGTCCACCAGATGTTATAGAAAAATAATAATAATAATAATAATAATAAGCAGTAGCCAGGCCTTCTGGGAGGTGGACTAATTCTAAGGGCTCTCTTTGCTTTATGTCCTTCTGTGAAGAACTTGGGGATTTCCTGAGTCCTGTTGGACTTAACCACTCAGTTTATAGGCTAAGCTCTTCTCCTTTGCTAATGTTGAATAACAATCTTTCCTTTAATCTAGGTCATTCTCCTTCACAACTTCTAGAAAAAATATTAATGTTTTTCAACCATTGATGACTTCTGCATTTCAGCAATGCTACTTTTTTTTTTAAAAATTGCTTTTCTGTTTTTTTTTTCATGTCTCTTATATGGAATGTGTAGACTGAAATCATTATTAAAATGGGACATTATTCCTTCAAGTTTAATGGTGAGAAAGAAGATAAAGATGTCTAATGTCCCTGTTAGGAATGGACTGGCTTTATAGAATTTTATCAGTGGAGGCCTCTGACTTCTGTTTATGCCAAAGGAATGTGAAACTAGTGGGCTTGTGTAAGGAGTGAGATACTAGGGATCCAGGATGTACACACACACACACACAAAGATAGTCTACATATAGTCTTTATATTGCATACAATTTTTTCTATAACATATTTAGTAGTTGACTTACCCTATTGATAGAATTGTATGTTATAAGGTCTTTTTTCTTTTTACATATTAAAGATTTATTGGTAGATTCAAAATAAGTTCATCTTTGTCAACCAAGAAGAAGCAAATAATGTTATAATTAATTTAAGAGCTGACTTTCTGAGCTGGTTACCTTACAGTTTCTCACCTATGTGTGGGTACAGTTTGAGTTGCTAGTGGCTGAAGGAGAGTTTGAGTTGCCACTCCTGAAGGAGACAAGAAAGGAGTTATGTGGGCAGCCAAATGAATTTGTCCTGTGTATCCTATCCAGCCAAGAGCTATGTGGTGCCAATTCTAGTCCTCAGTTTGATGTCATCTTATGAGTTTCTCCATGCAGGTATTTTTATGTCTTCCTGTGATCTTATGCAACTTCTTCACAGATCTTTAATTATGTGGATATTTGTATGTATATAATAATTCTTTTCAGTGCCCAAACAGATCTCGGAATAATTTATTAAAAAAAAAAACTATCTGGGGTCATTAATTAAGTTATTTCTGAGATCAGTAGTTTTTCTAGCTTAGTAGAGGCTGTGCCTCACTATTTAGATCACCTTTCCTGGGTTGTTACACCCATAACCCAGCCACTAGCAGTGTTGGCTACAAATTTATCATAGTTCCCACCCCACTCTCCTAGCCTCCCATGTGCACCCTGAGAATCACCCTTGACTGATGGTACCATTCTAGTCAGAGAAGTTGTGACACTTCTCTCCCACCCGTGCTTTTCATGGATGGCAGGTAGAGTATGTCTGGCTGATAAAGGTGTTACAAGAGTCTAGCTTTCTTGCCTCAAGAGGGGACAATACTGTGGTGAGATTTATATTCTTGATCTCTTGTAATCTCCATGGATCAGGCCTTGACTAGACTTTCCTGAGACTGCATTCTTGATCAATTCTTCCTCATGCTGCATCACTTCTACTCTTTTAGGTATTCTTGAAGAGATCTTTCTCAACAAAGCATCTGAAACCCTGGATTGGACTCTGTTTCTAGGGAAACTGAATTAAGATGTACTAAAAGTGGTCTTGGGAACAGACTCCAAGAATGGGATCCTGAAATTAAAAACTTGGGGCCAATTTGCAATAAATACCTTATTGCTGGTGGTAGGGGGAGTTTGCATGGTTTTGGCATGCAGCCACAGTGTAATTGCTAATGCTGTCACTGATGCCAACAGAAATAAGATACAGGCAGAAGGAGATACACTGGCTTGTGCAATATTTCTGGCCTTTGAGAGGTATAAGAGAAGTATAAATTATAAAGACTGTGGAATTGAGAAGCTATATCTGAATGTCATTGGTGCTTTGAGGAGATAAAATAACAAGTCCAGGACAATCAGTCATCAATTTAAAGCCAAGTGTGATAGTCAGAGGGCTTCTTAAGCAGCTTTTAAAGAGACCTTCAGATCTTGTAGCTGGAGAACAGACAGAACTTAAGATCAGGCATAACAATTATAAAAGTCACAGACCTCAAGAGAAAGCTTAATTCTTAACCTAGAAAGTCTTTTATGCTAAAGCCAGAGCCTGAAAGGTAAAGAAAGTGACACAGACATTTGGTAGTGTTATATGGCTATATATACTTGTAGACCTTATACTTCTGTATTATCCTGAATCTTAGACTTATACAAGTGGTCCAGCCCCCTTTGTTGAAAGATAAAGCCTTTCCTGCCTCTTGTGAAGACTGTGCAGAATCCTCAAATGAGGCAGATGACTTACAAAATAATTTTAACCCCTTCTGAATCTTCCCCCTTCTCCCCTCTTGGTCACATAGCAAAAAACTAAGATCATATACCAGCATAATCCAACCGGTAAATTACTGAGCCTACCAAGGGAAGGATAGATTATGTGCCAAGAGAGATGGCACATAACCAACAGAATAACCAACAATTATAACAGTAACTATAAAAGTATTCCAGGGAGTGGGTTCTGAAGGTGTTGGATCAGAATGGGGGGTGGAATGTAAAGCTGAATAAGGGAAACTCTGTTAATATGGGGGAATCCTTCTGTGATACAGAAGTTAACACTCTGGAAATGGTTCTAATATACTTCCTGGAAACTTCTTGGAAGCTTGAATATTTACATATTGGAAGCTTACATTTAATGTGGTACAGATGCCAGTTTGCTGTAGCCAGTTGGTGGAAATGACAAAAGAATCAGAAAACTGGGCTTTCTAAAAGAATTTACTATATACATCCTGAGAACCCATCTGCTGATTTGTTCCTTGGAAAGGCCTAGCTTACAGTCCATTTATGAAGCAGGTACCAGCATTATTCTAGAAGTTTATAGTAACTATATTTCAAGGTTGAAGTGGGTTGTAAGAAAAAATATTGTAGCAAAATTTGGCTCTGAAGATGATTGATTGATAGATATAAATAGCATTATTCTATAATTTGACTGTATATTCAATCTATTAAAAATATATTCTATATACTCAATATATATAATAGTGCTATCTAGCTACATATTATCTATCTAAAATCAGATAAGTTTATCTAAAATCAGATAAAATAGGGCATCTGGGTGATTCAGTTGGTTAAGCTGCTGCCTTCCATTCAGGTCATGATCCCATGGTCCTGGGATTGAGTCCAACATCATGCTCACTACTCAGTGGGGAACCTACTTCTCCCTCTCCCTCTGCCCCTCCCCCTGCTCATGTGAGCACTCCCTCTCTCTTTCATTCATTCTCAAATAAAAAAATAAAATCTTTACAAAATAAAAATAAAAAAAATTGGATAAGATCAAGAATGAATATGTAGAAGGCTGAGATGAGCCACCCCAATGGAAAGTTATGATCCTTTGCCAAATTTCCAGACTTACACAGTTATTAGACCCAGAGTTCATCAACTTAAAGGGAATTCAGGCTGCCTTCCATAATGAAGGCCTTTCTTTTTTTAAATTTTTTATTTTATATAAACATATAATATATTTTTACCCCCAGGGGTACAGGTCTGTGAATCGCCAGGTTTACACACTTCACAGCACTCACCAAAGCACATACCCTCCCTAATGTCCATAACCCCACCCCCCTTCTCCCAACCCCCCTCCCCCCAGCAACCCTCAGTTTGTTTTGTGAGATTAAGAGTCACTTATGGTTTGTCTCCCTCCCAATCCCATCTTGTTTCATTTATTCTTCTCCTACCCACTTAAGCCCCCATGTTGCATCACCACTTCCTCACATCAGGGAGATCATATGATAGTTGTCTTTCTCTGCTTGACTTATTTCGCTAAGCATGATACGCTCTAGTTCCATCCACGTTGTCGCAAATGGCAAGATTTCATTTCTTTTGATGGCTGCATAGTATTCCATTGTGTATATATACCACATCTTCTTGATCCATTCATCTGTTGATGGACATCTAGGTTCTTTCCATAGTTTGGCTATTGTGGAT
>NC_081561.1:117095918-117110860 GCF_022355385.1 Mustela nigripes
CATTGTGTATATATACCACATCTTCTTGATCCATTCATCTGTTGATGGACATCTAGGTTCTTTCCATAGTTTGGCTATTGTGGACATTGCTGCTATAAACATTCGGGTACACGTGCCCCTTTGGATCACTACGTTTGTATCTTTAGGGTAAATACCCAGTAGTGCAATTGCTGGATCATAGGGCAGTTCTATTTTCAACATTTTGAGGAACCTCCATGCTGTTTTCCAGAGTGGTTGCACCAGCTTGCATTCCCACCAACAGTGTAGGAGGGTTCCCCTTTCTCTGCATCCTTGCCAGCATCTGTCATTTCCTGACTTGTTAATTTTAGCCATTCTGACTGGTGTGAGGTGATATCTCATTGTGGTTTTGATTTGTATTTCCTTGATGCCGAGTGATATGGAGCACTTTTTCATGTGTCTGTTGGCCATCTGGATGTCTTCTTTGCAGAAATGTCTGTTCATGTCCTCTGCCCATTTCTTGATTGGATTATTTATTCTTTGGGTGTTGAGTTTGCTAAGTTCTTTATAGATTTTGGACACTAGCCCTTTATCTGATATGTCATTTGCAAATATCTTCTCCCATTCTGTCAGTTGTCTTTTGATTTTGTTAACTTTTTCCTTTGCTGTGCAAAAACTTTTGATCTTGATGAAATCCCAATAGTTCATTTTTGCCCTTGCTTCCCTTGCCTTTGGCGATGTTCCTAGGAAGATGTTGCTGCGTCTGAGGTCGAAGAGGTTGCTGCCTGTGTTCTCCTCAAGGATTTTGATGGATTCCTTTCTCACATTGAGGTCCATCATCCATTTTGAGTATATTTTCGTGTGTGGTATAAGGAAATGGTCCAATTTCATTTTTCTGCATATGGCTGTTCAATTTTCCCAACACCATTTATTAAAGAGGCTGTCATTTTTCCATTGGACATTCTTTCCTGCTTTGTCGAAGATTAGTTGACCATAGAGTTGAGGGTCTATTTCTGGGCTCTCTATTCTGTTCCATCGATCTATGTGTCTGTTTTTGTGCCAGTACCATGCTGTCTTGATGATGACAGCTTTGTAATAGAGCTTGAAGTCTGGAATTGTGATGCCACCAACTTTGGCTTTATTTTTCAATATTCCTTTGGCTATTCGAGGTCCTTTCTGGTTCCATATAAATTTTAGGATTATCTGTTTCATTTCTTTGAAAAAGATGGATGGTACTTTGATAGGAATTGCATTAAATGTGTAGATTGCTTTAGGTAGCATAGACATTTTCACAATATTTATTCTTCCAATCCAGGAGCATGGAACATTTTTCTAATTTTTTTCATGAGTACTTTATTGTTTTCTGAGTATAGATTCTGTGCCTCTTTGGTTAGGTTTATTCCTAGGTATCTTATGGTTTGGGGTGCAATTGTAATGGGATTGACTCCTTAATTTCTCTTTCTTCTGTCTTGTTGTTGGTGTAGAGAAATGCAACTGATTTCTGTGCATTGATTTTATATCCTGACACTTTACTGAATTCCTGTACAAGTTCTAGCAGTTTGGAGTGGAGTCTTTTGGGTTTTCCACATATAGTATCATATCATCTGCGAAGAGTGATAGTTTGACTTCTTCTTTGCCAATTTGGATGCCTTTGATTTCCTTTTGTTGTCTGATTGCTGAGGCTAGGACTTCTAGTACTATGTTGAATAGCAGTGGTGATAATGGACATCCCTGCCGTGTTCCTGACCTTAGCGGAAAAGCTTTCAGTTTTTCTCCATTGAGAATGATATTTGCAGTGGGTTTTTCATTAATGGCTTTGATAATGTTGAGGTATTGCCCTCTATCCCCACACTTTGAATAGTTTTGATCAGGAAGGGATGCTGTACTTTGTCAAATGCTTTTTCAGCATCTATGGAGAGTATCATATGGTCTTGTTCTTTCTTTTATTGATGTGTTGTATCACATTGATTGATTTGCGGATGTTGAACCAACCTTGCAGCCCTGGAATAAATCCCACTTGGTCGTGGTGAATAATCCTTTTAATGTACTGTTGAATCCTATTAGCTAGTATTTTGGTGAGAATTTTCACACCCGTGTTCATCAAAGATATTGATCTATAGTTCTCTTTTTTGATGGGTTCCTTGTCTGGTTTTGGGATCAAGATGATGCTGGCCTTGTAAAATGAGTTTGGAAGTTTTCCTTCCATTTCTATTTGTTGGAACAGTTTCAGGAGAATAGGAATTAGTTCTTCTTCAAATGTTTGGTAGAATTCGCCTAGGAATCCGTCTGGCCCTGGGCTTTTGTTAGTTTGGAGATTTTTAATGACTGTTTCAATCTCCTTAATGGTTATGGCTCTGTTCAGGCATTCTATTTCTTCCTGGTTCAGTTGTGGTGGTTTATATGTTTCTAGGAAGGCATCCATTTCTTCCAGATTGTCAAATTTGTTGGCGTAGAGTTGCTCATAGTATGTTCTTATAATTGTTTGTATTTCTTTGGTGATAGTTGTGATCTCTCCTCTTTCATTCATGATTTTATTTATTTGGGTCCTTTCTCTTTTCTTTTTGATAAGTCGGGCCAGGGGTTTATCAATCTTATTAATTCTTTCAAAGAACCAGCTCCTAGTTTCGTTGATTTGTTCTATTGTTTTTGTTGTTGTTTTTTCTATTTCATTGATTTCTGCTCTGATCTTTATGATTTCTCTTCTCCTGCTGGGTTTAGGGTTCTTTCTTGTTCTTTCTCCAGCTCCTTTAGGTATAGCGTTAGGTTGTGTACCTGAGACTTTTCTTGTTTCTTGAGAAAGGCTTGTACCGCTATATATTTTCCTCTCAGGACTGCCTTTGTTGTGTCCCACAGATTTTGAACCGTTGTGTTTTCATTATCATTTGTTTCCATTATTTTTTTTCAATTCTTTAATTTCCTGGTTGACCCATTCATTCTTTAGAAGGATGCTGTTTAGTCTCCATGTATTTGGGTTCTTTCCAAACTTCCTCTTGTGGTTGAGTTCTAGCTTCAGAGCATTGTGGTCTGAAAATATGCATGGAATGATCCCAATCTTTTGATACCGGTTGAGTCCTGATTTAGGACCGAGGATGTGATCTATTCTGGAGAATGTTCCATGTGCACTAGAGAAGAATATGTATTCTGTTGCTTTGGGATGAAATGTTCTGAATATATCTGTGATGTCCATCTGGTCCAGTGTGTCATTTAAGGCCTTTATTTCCTTGTTGATCTTTTGCTTGGATGACCTGTCCATTTCAGTGAGGGGAGTGTTAAAGTACCCTACTATTATTGTATTATTGTTGATGTGTTACTTTGATTTTGTTATTAATTGGTTTATATAGTTGGCTGCGCCCACATTGGGAGCATAGACATTTAAAATTGTTAGTTCTTTTTATTGGACAGACCCTTTAAGTATGATATAGTGTCCTTCCTCATCTCTTATTATAATCTTTGGCTTAAAATCTAATTGATCTGAGATAAGGCTTGCCACTCCTGCTTTCTTCTGATGTCCATTAGCATGGTAAATTCTTTTCCACCCCCTCACTTTAAATCTGGAGGTGTCCTCGGGCTTAAAGTGCGTTTCTTGTAGGCAACATATAGATAGGTTTTTCTTTTTTTTTTTTTTTTATCCATTCTGATACCCTGTGTCTTTTGATTGGGGCATTTAGCCCATTCACATTCAGGGTAACTATTGAGAGATATGAATTTAGTGCCATTGTATTGCCTGTAAGTTGACTGTTACTGTCTCTGTTATTTTCTGATCTACCACTTGTAGGCTCTCTCTTTGCTTAGAGGACCCCTTTCAATATTTCCTGTAGAGCTGGTTTGGTGTTTGCAAATTCTTTCAGTTTTTGTTTGTTGTGGAAGCTTTTAATCTCTCCTTCTGTTTTCAATGATAGCCTAGCTGGATATAGTATTCTGGGCTGCATCTTTTTCTCCTTTAGTGCTCTGAAAATATCATGCCAGCTCTTTCTGGCCTGCCAGGTCTCTGCAGATAAGTCAGCTGCCAATCTAATATTTTTACCATTGTATGTTACAGACTTCTTTTCCCGGGATGCTTTCAGGATTTTGTCTTTGTCACTAAGGCTTGTAAATTTTACTATTAGGTGATGGGGTGTGGGCCTATTCTTATTGATTTTGAGGGGCATTCTCTGAACCTCCTGAATTTTGATGCTCATTCCCTTTGCCATATTGGGGAAATTCTCCCCAATAATTCTCTCCAGCATACCTTCTGCTCCCCTCTCTCTTTCTTCTTCTTCTGGAATCCCAATTATTCTAATGTTGTTTCGTCTTATGGTGTCACTTATCTCTCGAATTCTCCCCTTGTGGTCCAGTAGCTGTGTCCCTCTTTTGCTCAGCTTCTTTATTCTCTGTCATTTGGTCTTCTATATCACTAATTCTTTCTTCTGCCTCATTTATCCTAGCAGTGAGAGCCTCCATTTTTGATTGCACCTCATTAATAGCTTTTTTGATTTCAACTTGGTTAGATTTTAGTTCTTTTATTTCTCCAGAAAGGGCTTTTATATCTCCCGAGAGGGTTTCTCTAATATCTTCTATGCCTTTTTCGAGGCCAGCTAGAACCTTGAGAATTGTCATTCTGAACTCTAGATCTGACATATTACCAATGTCTGTATTTATTAGGTCCCTAGCCTTCGGTACTGCCTCTTGTTCTTTTTTTTTTTTTTTTTTTGTGGTGAATTTTTCCACCTTGTCATTTTGTCCAGATAAGAGTATATGAAAGAGCGGGCGCCTGGGTGGCTCAGTGGGTTAAGCCGCTGCCTTTGGCTCAGGTCATGATCTCAGGATCCTATGATCGAGTCCCACATCGGGCTCTCTGCTCAGCCTGGGGCCTGCTTCCCTTCCTCTCTCTCTGCCTGCCTCTCTGCCTACTTGTGATCTCTCTCTGTCAAATAAATAAATAAAATCTTTAAAAAAAAAAAAAGGAGTATATGAAAGAGCATGTAAAATACTAAAAGGGTGGCAACAACCCCAGGAAAATATGCTTTAACCAAATCAGAAGAGATCCCAAATCGTGAGGGGGGAGAAAGGGGATAAAAAGAGGTTCAGAAAGATAGAAAGAAAAAACAAAAAACAAAACAAAACAAAACAAAAAAATTAAAATAAGAAAATGAATAAAGAAAAGTATAAAAAAGAAAAAAAATATATATATATATAAAGTAAACTAGTTAAAAACGTTAAAAAAGAAAAGCGTAAAAGTTAAAAAAATTTTAGCAGAAGAAGAGAAAAAAATGAAAAAGAAAAAAAAATTTAATTAACTGCAAGACTAAAGAATCATAGGGAGAAAGCCATGAGTTCCATGCTTTGCTTTCTCCTCCTCTGGAATTCTGCTGCTCTCCTTGGTATTGAAACCGCACTCCTTGGTAGGTGAACTTGGTCCTGGCTGGATTTCTAGTTGATCTTCTGGGGGAGGGGCCTGGTGTAGTGATTCTCAAGTGTCTTTGCCCCAGGCGGAATTGCACCGCCCTTACCCAGGGGCCGGGGTGAGTAATCCGCTCGGGTTTGCTTTCAGGAGCTTTTGTTCCCTGAGCGCTTTCCGTAGAGTTCTGGAGGATGGGAATACAAATGGCGGCCTCCTGCTCTCCGGCCTTGAGGAGCCAAGAGCCTGGGGCCCCACTCCTCAGTGCGCCCGCAGAGAACAGCGCCCAGTAACTCCCGCCTGACTGAGCTCCGGCCACGCTCTGAGCTCACCGAGCCTGCGACCCCTTCAAGGTAACCCTGAGCTCTGAGCTCACTGTTCGCTCTGTCTCTGTAGCCGGCTTCCTCGTTCTAATACCTGTAAGCTCTGCGACACTCAGATCCCAATCCTTCTGTGACCCTGTGGGACCTGAGGCTACACTGACCCCGCGTGGGCTTTGCCCTGGTTTAGACTTTGGAGCGATGTCCCTCAGCGGAACAGACTTTTAAAAGTCCTGATTTTGTGCTCCGTTACTCTGCCGCTTGCCGGGAGCTGGCCCCTCCCCCCTAGCTTTGGATTCACTTCTCTGCCAGTCCTACCTTTCAGAAAGTGGTTGTTTTTCTGTTTCTAGAATTGCTGTTCTTCTTCTCTTCAATCTGCCGATGGATTTGTAGGTGTTTGCAATTTGAAGATAAGCTATCTAGCTGATCTCCTCCTAGCTGAAGTAGTCTCAGCCTGCTACTTCTCCGCCATCTTGACTCCCCCCCCCCCCCCCATGAAGGCCTTTTTAACATCATGGGAATTATATACAATAATATTTTTCCAGTCCTTTCCCAAGGGGATATACACCCATTTATTTGGATAACTACAGAGGAAAGGAGATTATCCAGACCTTTTGAGGTCTTTTGAATACAGTATCCAAATTGATGCTGATACCCAAGGAACCAAAGCACTATCACAGCCTCCCTGCCAGTAAAAGGGCATATGGGAGCATTTAATAATGGGTTGGTTCCTGTCTTAGGTCTCACCATGTATCCATGGGCTTCACAGGTGCACTTAGGAGTCAGTTTTTGGTTTGAGAATATGTAATCATAGTGAAAAAACATAACATTTGGCAGAACTCTCTTATGGCTCTTTGACAAGTTCAATAAGAGCAACTGCAGTGAAGGTAGGAGCCCCTGAAACTGTCCCATTAACCCCTTCTCAACCAAGATAGTAGGTCAAAACCAATTTTCTATCCTCAGGGGAAGGGAAAAAGATTCATGCTATTCTCAAAACCTTAAAGGTTGTAAAGATATTGGTACCATTATTTCTTCATTTCATTCATCAGTCTAACCTATGCAAAAAAAGGGTGTATTTGTGAAAGATGACAGTAGATTAACCACAAACTTAGCCAAATGTCAATCCCAATTATAGCAGGTCTGTCAAATATGATATCTGCAGTTGAACAGATTAACATAGCTTTGGTTATGTGGTATGTGGCTGTTGAGATTTGGAATACATTCTTTTCCATATGTATAAAAATAGGATTACAGTTCATTTATGAAAGAGGTAGCAGCATTGTTCTAGAAGCTTGTAGTAACCATAATTTGAAGGCTGAGATGGGTTGTAGGAAAAATATTGTAACAAAATTTGGCTCTGAAGATGATAGGTAGATAGATAGATATAAGTAGAGAGCATTATTCTATAACTGACTATATATTCCATCTATTAAAATATATTTTATATTTTTAATCAATTAATATTCACATGGGGAAGACAACAACATACACTTGTAGTCTCTCCTTAGAACTATGTTAAGTTTCTTCTTGTCTCATAATATATTTCAATGGGGTATGTGCCATCTGGATATTCTGCACAATAGCATATTGGTTCACAATATTATTGAACAAAAAGTGGAGATAATTATGTGCTCCTTGGTAAAATATGAGCATTCCAGAGGGTGGAAGAAAAACCTCACAAATGCTTAGGGACCTTTATTAATGGTATGATTTGGGGATGTAGGGGTTCAGTGGCCTAGGGTATACAAACATATCTCCTTCATAGGAACACAGGGTGGGGGAGATAGACTCCACAAATATTTAAAAGCTCACTCAATGATGCAGTTTTTTTTTTTTTTTTAAACAAGGAAGTGTCTAGTGGTCCAGGTAATCCAGGTAATTCCAGAACGGTCCCTCCAAAGTAACAGATGAGCTAGATTGCTTCAGGTTTTGGTGGCAGAATGTTTTGCAGCTGGGAATACTGATCCATTTATCATATGAATCTAAAAGCTTCTAAATTTAAGGGTGCCTGGGCGACTCAGTTGATTAAGTGTCCGACTTGATCTGAGCTCAGGTCTCGATTTTAGGGTCGTGAGTTCAAGTCCTATGTTGGGCTCCACATGGGGTGTGGGGCCTACTTAAAAAGTAATAATAGGGGCGCCTGGGTGTCTCAGTGGGTTAAGCTGCTGCCTTTGGCTCAGGTCATGATCTCAGGGTCCTGGGATCGAGTCCCGCATTGGGCTCTCTGCTCAGCAGGGAGCCTGCTTCCCTCTCTCTCTCTCTGCCTGCCTCTTCGTCTACTTGTGATTTCTCTCTGTCAAATAAATAAATAAAATCTTTTTAAAAAAGTAATAATAATAAAAATTATTATATTATATAATTATATATAATTAATATATATTAATATATGATTAATTTATTACTATTATAATAATATAATAAAAGCTTCTAGATTTAAATGAGACATAGAGCAAGAAATGATTTTGTGGATGGTCCATCTGTGGTTTGGGTAGCCTATTACTAAGCCATATGGCCTTGTGGACCTCACGTATATCTCATAAATACCTGATATCTAGCGGTATTTATGGTGGAAAACCATGCTATATGGAAATTCTTTTAAGCCACAATGGAAGAGTTGAAACATAGACCATTAAAGCTTTAGAGCAGCAATAAGCCATAGGTAGCAGAGAACAGTTCTACAGACAGACCACCAACAGCATGTTGGTGGGCCCAGGTAGAGCTGAAGCATTTGACTATGGGATATCAAGTGATCATGCAGCTAGAATGTCTCATCATGGGCTGGATAATTTCAGACTATCAAGTCATAAGATAGGGTGAGCTCAACATCAATCCATTATAAGGTATTGCCCTTGACCCGCAAGGATGACAAGAAGCCCCAGTTCATGTGTATCTTCTCTCTCTTTATTTCCGCAAGTCTACGCACTTATATACATTTACATGACCAATCAGCGAGCAGGGTACAGGAGGGAGCGAATCAGGCTGTGCACCGAAACGAACAACTTTGCTAGCAACCAATGCTGTTTACTTCCTCTTTGGGCATTCCGCTTAGTCTCATGAGGCAATCCTAACCTGGCAACTAGCCAGGCACCATCTTTTAATGGTGGAGGCCGCCCTGGCCAGGGACCTGCCTCCGACAATAAGGCATAAGTGATACATCCAGCATATGCAAGCTGAGGCAGATCCAGAGGGCTCATGAAAGATGCATAAACAGGGTAGCTAGAACTTTTACCTATCACTGTTGCACCAGCAACCTCTTTTCAGCTCATACCAATGGTTTTATGATGGACACTGTGATGAACTTCTCAGCTTCCTTTTTGAGGGAAAGGTCAATGTTCCATCTGCCAGGGGTACTGTGAAGATACTCTCCACAGTTTCAGGGAATGCCTCAGCCACAGAGAGCTGCCTCATCCATGGTCATGCTTCTTACCAATCAATGCAGGTATAAAGTGCTGGTGATTTTGACCACTTTTAGGCTAACTCTGAAGGAACATTTAACTATCTATCAGAGATACTTATCTAGAGATCTCCATGGGGTTGATAAGGCCGCATTAGAGCTTGACTTCTTAATCTTGCTTCTTTTCCTTTCCACTGGTGTTGATCCCAGGGGGACTTCTTAATAAACCTCCTGTATTCTAAACTCCATAACTGAGCCTGCTCTTAAGGTAACACAGCCCACAACAGGCCTCATTGGGTTTTCTGTGACGAGGTGGCAGAGGGAGATAAAAAACTGAGCGTGGAGCTTGGTTCACATATGAGTTGGCATTTTTAATGCAACCTTTTAAAAATTAATAGTTGATGCATTTTACTCTCTCCTAAGTTTAGCTTTGAAAGATTATGATGAAGGAAGGAAAGTCTACCAGTTTGGAGAGCTTTGGGCAGAGTTCCTGTTTATTGTGTAAAGAAAGATATAGTTTAAGATAAAAATAGTAATGGATTCATAAATCGTGATAAATAATTTATATGGTTAGTCAAGGGATCTGGCAGGAGCAATACTGTGAGATCAAGGTTAAATATTTCTGGGAAGAAACATACATAGATGCATCTATGGGAGTAGAAAGGATGCATGAAGCTCTTTGCACTGCACACTAGAGTAGACCCTCTATAAAAAAGCACTAAACAACCAAACAGACAGGGTGGCTTGGCCAGCTGTTTTCAGTCAGCCTCTCTCCTTGATCATGACAATGATGATCATGTCATAGGCATGCAAATGGAAGGTCAATGCACAGAAATGGAATCCATGTGCACAAGAATATGTGCACTGTATTACCAGGACCTATCTAACTAATCGCTATTTGTGAATGCCAGACCTATCAGCAACGGAGATTAATGCTCAGTGTTCTCTATGATACCATTCCAGAAGGAGACCAGTCAGCCACTTAGTGCCTATTTGATATAATTGAACTCTTTTTATCTTGAAAAAGGCAGAATTTACCCTGAGCAGGATTGACACTCATGGATTCAACTTTCCTCCCTATGGGACTTTTCCAGCCTTGTATTCTAAGAGCTCATGGAGTATTTGATTCACAGGCATGAATTCACTGGGTAATAACATCTCAGACCAAGAGATACGTGTGTGTGTGTGTGTGTGTGTGTGTGTGTGTGTGTGTATGTGTATGTGTGTGTGTAAAGAAGGTAGGGAAATAGGCATATGACCATGGGAACCATTGGTCTCATTACCTGCTGTACCCTCCAGAAACTCATCCTGTTAGAATAGTTGGATGACCTTAAAGAGGCAGGTGAGCTGCCAATTTGGGAATGACACTTTCTAAGGATAGGACACAATTTTTTAGAATGTCGTATACTCTTAAACCAATATCCATTATGTACTACTACATTAGAAACAGACAGAATTCACGTTGCCATGGACTGAATTGTGCCCCTCCCTCCACACAATTAATTAAAGTATTAAAGTCCTAACCACAAATGTGACTATTTTGGAGAGAGAGCCTTTAAATAAATAATTAAGGTAAAAGGAGGTCATAGGGTGGGGACCCAATCCAATAGGACTGTTGTATTTTTAAGAAGAGGAAGAGATTCCAGGAATACATGCACACAGAGAAAAGACTATGTGAGGATGGAGAGAAAATGGCTATCTGCAAGCCTAAGAGAGAGGTCTCAGGAGAAACCAACCCTGCTGGCACTTTGATCTTGGACTTCCAGACTCCAGAACAATGAGGAAATAAATTTCTGTTGGCTAAACCACTCAGGGTGTCATATTTTGTTGTGGCAGCCCCAGTAAATCACACATGGCTTTGGGAACTAAGGAGTGAAAGGAATGGTCCTACTTATCATTCCTCTGGACCTGCTTGGAGAATTTGTGCTTCCTCACCCTGAAAGCTCTGTGAGTATAGTGTTCCTGGGTTTCTAGAAGGATCCTTTCGACCTGTATACATAGTGAATGCAAAGGTACAACTGCTATCTGGTTGTCTGGGCAGCTAGTGCCGATAGAGGAGCAAACACACACAAAAACCTTCTTTGGGAGTCAGGCTACTGACAGCAGAACAGAACATGTTTAGGGACATTCAAGTGATTCCCTGGGGTGAGTGTAGAGTGTCTCCATCTGTGAATGGGCAACTACAGCAACTATGGCCTTTCTTAGAAGAGCATTGTAAAAGGTGCTTGCTGCTCGGGGATAAGGCTGTGTGTTATTCTACTGGGTAAGCTACCGAGGCCAGCAGAAGTGCTAAGAGATACAGAGAGGAATATAGAATGGGTGATAAAGAAAGGAGATGAGTGTCAGTTTTTCCCATAAGACCAACTGCAGCAGCTAGTAAATCTTAAGAATTGTGACCACAGAATCCTTGAGAATCTGTGACTGGGTGGAGTAGATTTGTTGTAGGAAACAAATGCATTCAAGTGCATATGGCAGATGTTCAGTTCAAATTCCCTTTACTCTTTTCCTTTATTGTCCTTCATCTGTTGGAAGTATTGGCTACTCACAGCCCCCAGCTGCCCTATTCTCTGGAAATTTGCCCTCAGTTGAGGTTGTTACTTCACCCAGAAGGTTATGTGTCTGCTACTATTGAGTAGCTGGCACAGAGAATGACCAAAAAATAAGGGGTACAATAGACTGGCCTCTTGCCTCAAGCATGGGTATCTTGGTGGTACAATTCATGCTTTAGAGTCTCATCCCACCCATGCTGGACATCAGGTGTAGCCATTACAGACCATATCTTTGTTTAATTTCACCTCCCCCCCCCCCCCCCGTTTTTCCAGATTCTGTGTAGGCTCTGCCTGCAAAGTCCACACCCTTAGTAACCTTGTGCATTCAGTTTGCTCTCTTAGGCTCTGCTTCCAGGGGACTGGGCCTAAGCAATTAATAAAATAAATTCAAGAAGGCATGCCAGTAATCTCAGGTTGGTAGAGCAGTTTCTCAAGCCCATCACTCTGCTATCACTGCCTGGGTGTACGATGACATAAGGCCTAACCTCTGCTTTTACTGAACTCACCGTATAGTTTGGAAGTAAAAGCATAGGTATGTGTATAACTTACACTTGCAGTTCAGCACTAGATGGGACAAAACTGATAAAAAGATAAAACTGGAGCTCAGAAAAAAGGAATGTCGTTCTGAGAGATCTATGTACTTGAAAATAGCTATCAAAAATTCTTGTTATTTAAAAGAATTTTCACTAACATAACTGGAGAATTTGTGTAAGGTTTACAAATATGTTAAAGTGGATAAAGTCAGTGAGGTCTTAATTTACTGCATTGATAAGGGATAAAATAAAGCATATAAATTTCCAATATATTAGCATCTGAATCAGTGCTCTCATGCTGTAATGTATTCATTCAGAAATGAGCTAAAGCTCAAAGCATAGCGCCCTGATGCTGCTGCTGTACTCTGAGGACAGAGCCTGGTGCGTCTTTTCCCCTGGAACTGCCAGATAGCAGCCATAGGGGGCAATACAAGCTCAGCAGTACCATTCTCAGCTCTCTGCCTGCGCCAGCTGAAACTGTCCTTTAAGGGACTGCTGTTTTATTATTCTTGCTGGAAACTGGCTGAATCTTTACAGTTTCACAATGTCTTAAAGTGCATAATTACTTTTGTTTTGGGACAAGCCATCTGTAGAAATGGAGGTGTTGAGTGTAAAAGAACAAAAAATGTGTATTATATATATAAAGATAGGAAGAGTAAATGGGGCTATGTTTGAGTTTAAAGGTGACACAGAAGTAGGACAGAAGTTTCTAGTTAGTTCAATGGGAATCTAATGTGTTCCACGAATTTTTGTTTGACAAATTCCCGTTTTCTGAAAAGCTCAGTTTGTGGTAAAGCAAGTTGATTATTATTTAAGTTTTGTTATATTTCTTAGAGAGTTTGGTGTCTGAATATTGAGAATGAAGAGACAATTGTTGGACAAATATAATAGTTGTCACAAATCATTTTAAGGGGCATATGCATTTCATGTGTTACTGTGCTCTTACTTTATATTTCTAGCATACCAACATATGAATATGGATACATATTGATGAGTATGATTTTCCTGCCCATCATTATAAAAATATCTTTCCTAGTTGAACTGTTAATGAAATGATGAGAAAATCTGAGGTGAACATTAGCAGTCTATTTTCATTTTATTTCATCAAAAATAAACTATTTTACAATTACTATTTACTTGCAATAACCTGCAGCAAAAAATGATTTAATGTTCAATATGTGCATTAAAATGCACTTGCTTTTCTAATATGTAAAAGCTGATGGAAATTTCATTTAAGCACAATTCCTATATCACAGATTTTAAGCAAAATGAAAAGAAGTTAGGGTACCATTTAAACATGGCTATAAAAATAATTTCTTTCAGTGGCTGGAGGGAAGGAAGGATTGGTCAAAGTAATTTTTATCTTCGATGGGATTCCCCACTAGCCTGCTTTCTTACTTGGCTTAATGCATGCCACAATAATCATGCTATTTCTTCCTAACATTTTTCTAGCTCACAGTAATAAGAATAATTGCATGGTGTTTATATTCTAAAGTGCCTTTTCTCACTAAGCTCTGAAGTCCTTTCTGAGTATTAATTCTCACAAGAATTTCTGTGTGGCACAGGGATGTGTGTTATTATCTTGTTTTTCCCCTTTCAACAATAAGGATAGTAAGACACATATGCAGTAAAATGATACATAAGACAGAGTCAGGGTGCTAGAAAATATCCTGCCAGTTCAAAAGCCAGGCCGTGCTTTCTAGGAATTGCTAACACACTTAATGATTCAATTGTGACAATTAGAAGCTATCTTTTAAGCCTCGGTTTTCACTGGTAGAACGTTAACATTGATAAGAATGAAAAATTTAATAACTTGGAGTAAGTTAATTCTATTGCATCCTAGGTAATATAGGGATTATAAAAAGCACATTGTAAATAACTGCAATAACAGCAAGGTTATTGACAGTGATTCAAAGTATAAATGTTTAATGACATATGTAAAATTCACAATTAAAAACAAAAACATTTTAAATAATAGCTAGCCTAGAGGCTCTAGGGGGGAAAGGAGCTAGGTATATAATTTGAGTATAGTATCAAAGTTGTTCAAACTTAATGGATAGAATTAAAAATGGTCAGATACATTACTCAATATATGTTATTTAGCACATATGGGAATAATATCTGTTGAGAATTCCTACCCAGATTATTTTAATTTTTTAAGGTATGATAATAGTATGGAAATTTCATATATTTAAGTTTTATAACTTTTAGAGTAATTTAGAAGAGATCTATTCTTCTATTTATAAATGAAGTTATTTGAAGTTTGAAATTTGCTTCAAAATAAATCTGGAGGGTAAGATGAGTATATGAAACCAAAATTGGCCATCAAATGATTACTGTTGAAGATATAGGATGGCTACATGGGGGTTAAGTATATTCTCCACTTTCTATGTTTAGTAGTTTTTATAATAAAAATATTTTAAATGTAAAAAATCATATCCATATATATTAGATAAGAGATTATTATGAGCCTGTTGTAAGAAAATGCATCTCACCTTTCTGGAACTTAACTATATGGGAACCTCACCAACAAGAACATGGGTCAAGAAATAAAGCATATCGCGCAAAAAAGGGGAGCCTTCAGAAATCAGTGTGAGTATTATTTGAAGCATTCAAATAAAAGATGCTGCTTAACTAGGTTAAGGAAATTAATAGTTTGAGCACTGACAGACTCAGGGTCAAAATATTTGTGCTAGAATTCTCTAGTTTGGTAATTTATTTCAATTCTGTTAGACTCCATCTCCTTGTATATAAAATGGATATGATAATATCTGGCTTAAAGGGTTTTAATGAAGTTTGCATGTAATTAAA